>NW_017724646.1:0-42844 GCF_001865875.1 Lupinus angustifolius | reverse complement strand
ATAAACATGTCAAAGCACAAATAATGGGTTAAACATATTTTGATGGTTTTGTTGTTTGATTTGCACATAAATAAATTAACAAGAAAAATAAACTAAGTATTCACAAATTCTTGAGGAGACAAGATCAATTTGAATAAGGAAAAGATTTCTCAACTTCTTATGAGTTTGAACTACTTAGACAAGTTCTTATGTTTTACTTTGATTAACCCCAAACACCAAAGTCTTAAATCCTCCTTTTAGTGTATGTCCTAAAATGGTAGAATGATAATCACTTATATTTATTACTAAACAATATTACGTCCATAAAGAGACTAGGTTGTCACACCCTAGTCATTGGCGACTCTAATATTGATGTAGTAATGAATATAAGATCTTAAGAAAAGTATGCTTCACTTGGCAAATAAACTAAGTAGTACAACTACTTCTTAGTTTATTTGTTAAGTGTTGCAGACAAGTAATTTTTTTGACTTGAAATTATTTTTTAGGTGATTAACCAAAGCACCAACTTGAATGATTAAGATTCAAACTTTAGAATAAAAGAAGAAGTAGAAATACCTAATCAACTTACATATGAAATTTTTAGGAGCATGAGCCATCCATCCAAGGATTGGATGCTTTATGTTGCAAATGAGATTACAAAATGGATTTTTGCATCTCATTTGCCTTCTCCTTTCTCCTCTTGAATTATATGAAAAACTACTCTAAAACTAGCCTAAAAACTACCTAAAATGAAAGGAAAAGAAGAGGAATCAACTAGGAAGAATTTAGAATGAATGTACAATATTTTTCAATTGAGAATTTCATGCCTTTATATAGGCCAAGGTGCTGGATGCTCAGTTGCCTTGTTTGGCAGCTAAGCTGCTCACCATTGGCCCCTATGAAGAGCTACTTTGGCCCCTACTTGATCCCTATGGTAGGCTAGGTTACATGCATGGTGACACCTCCTCCTTCTTGTCATAGCCTTATGTCATCCATGAGGTCATGTTGTTTGCCTTTAAGCAAAGAAAAAGTAATATGTTCCATGAGTTGACCTAGAAATCATTTTTCTGGTCCGCTAGCTGCTTTGCACACCTGGTTCCCTGCTTTGCTGCCTGTTTCAGCAGCTTAGCACACCTGGTTCCCTGCTAAGTTTCTTGTTTCAGCAGCTTAGCTGACATGGTTCCACGTTAAGCTGCCTGTTTCAACAGCTTAGCTGACCTAGCCTGATGCTTGGTACTTGGCTTGGCTGGACAACTTTGTGCTTGATTTCTTCATGGTGAAGCAACCTTTTTTCCTTTGGTTTGTTACTTGATTTTTGTTGGTTGCTTGGCACTTTTAGGTTGATTTCTTTAAATTAAGGTAAGCATTTAATTTTTGCAAGTTTCTTGGCCTACGTTAACTTAGGTTTCTTCAAGACGAAGTAAGCTACCTTTCTTCAAGGCTAAGTAACCAAATTAAGCACATAGCATGCCATGCTGTAACTTGATTACTTTTAGCAATTCATTTTGAGCTTTTGTCTTGAATTTTGGCGCAAAGAAAATTTGGACAAGAACTAATAAAGAACTAATTTATTTAATCATGCAAAATTCACCTAAAAAGTGTTAATTTAAGTTGGTTTTCTACAATTTGCATAGGATAAGTGCCATAAAATGATGGTGAAAAGTGTATACTTTTTGCACTTTTCAGTATGTGATCTAACCAAAATCATTAATCATTCTATGCAGTACATGTCAAACTTACACATATAGATATATCTCGCAACTAATTTTTGTCATAATCTGTATTTATTATGAATCGATTAAGACCATTAAATTTTGTGTATATATTTCCTTGCTTTTGGCTATTAATATCATACTTTAGAATAGCTTTTTGATTATGCTACAAGGGGGAGAAAGTGTTGTTTGAGCTGTTTTATAGGTTGTAGTGAGCTTCTCAATATAATCACGAAATGCTACCCTTGTGTCACCTCTTACATAGTTGAGGGGGAGAACAAAGTGAGGGGGAGTTGAGCATTCTTATTCAACTATTCCAAACATATTTTGTCCAGCTTCAAGCTATCAAATAGAGCATCTGTTTTAGAGTTTGTCATCATCGAAAAGGGGGAGATTGAAATGGAAAATAGTCAAAGGATGTCATCATGATTAACCTACTTAGTTTTGATGAAGACAAAGAGTTAAATGGAAGCTATCAAATAGAGCATCTGTTTTAGAGTTTGTCATCATCAAAAAGGGGGAGATTGAAATGGAAAATAGTCAAAGGATGTCATCATGATTAACCTACTTAGTTTTGATGAAGACAAAGAGTTAAATGGAAGCTTGAAGACTTGGGCATCACAACAAATAACATACCGAAAAATCAAGGTGAACATTGTAGAACTTAGGATTACTTTTATATTCTAGAGTCCTAAGATGTTTGCTTAGTATTGAGTTTAGGTTAGGTAAACCTAAGAAGGAAGTCTTACATAAAGTCTAAAATGAAAATCATATAGGTTGAGGCATCACATCTAAATATATATATGATAAGATAGATTCATGCATTTTCATTAGGCATACATGGTTTTGTGCATAAAAGAAACAATCATTTCAAAAATCATGAGTTGCATGTTCTTTTATCATATAGAGTGTTTACCATGCGTTTAGGAAAAACCATTTCCACACATATTAATCGATTAACTCAATTGTTAATCGATTCAATCTTGTTGAAATACGTTAATCAATTAAGGAAAGGTGTAATCGATTAAAAGGAGTTATAATAGCTAATCTTCCAGGATTTCTGGCTTATTAATCGATTAATAAGGTTAATAATCGATTAAGCCATAAATGAAAAATTGTTTTCAAGAAACACGTTAATCGATTTGCATACTATATAATTGATTAATATTAGTTAGAATCAGTTATAAACAAAAGCTATTATTCTAAATAGAACAACCAGTTTTTAAAAAACAAAGATTTCGAACTTTCAATTCAGAGAGAGAGAGAAAATAAACTCTAGATTCTTAGAGCTTAATTTTCAAAGCTATCTTGCTGATATTTGAGAAGTTTTTCTTGCATTCTTTTTCAAGAGAGAAAAGAGAAAAAGTATTTTCCAATGTGCTGAAAATTTTCATTCAATTGAAAAACTTTGCATAATCTTCACACTTAGTGTTAGGGCTGTTTGTGAGAATTTTGTTAAGGGTTGTAGTGCTAAATTCAGAGTCTTTATCAGCATTTGGTGAGCAAAGTAACTCGGCGAATTTTCTGTTATTCCAGGATAATTCTCCTGGTGTGTTGGTATCACCACAAGTAGAGAAGTGGTTGTCTTCACAAGGTAGGAAGTCTTGAATCGAGCCATAGTGTCGGCTGGGGCCAGTTTCGCGAATGGTGTGGTATCCTAGTAGGCGTAGATAGTGGTCAAACTGAGCGTTTAGGCTCAACAGGTTCAAGAAGGAAGCTCCTGCTAGGGTTATTGGAAGTGTGATTGTAATTTAACATACATTTCTGATAGTGAATACAAATCTCCCAGATGAACCGGGAGGCCTGGATGTAGTTTGCAAGTGGATCCACAAATGAACCAGGAAAAAAATCCTGGAGCACCTTTATCTTTCTCTATCTCTTTATGATTTTTTTCTGTACTTGCTTTCTGTGTTTAATTGCATTATGTGATTAGTGCTTACTGCTGTTAATTTGTGAATAATCACGAATCATTTAAGGAAAGTAAAGATCAGAAATCATCATCGTTTTCATCATAAGAAAAGTATGTTTTTCAAAGAATCAACAATTAGTATAATTGATTAACGAGCTAACTATAATCGATTAAATCAACTGTCATTAATCGATTAACATTGTTGATAATCGATTAACTACAACAACTTTGTATTCTGCGCATAGATCAGAAAAGCGGTATTAGTGATCCGCTTCACCTATTCACCCCCCTCTAGGTGTATTTTACCTTACTAGTACCCAACACTTGTGGGGGTTTGTATTTTGTTGTTTATCATTCTTGTTTGTAAGCCTTTTTGTATTTGTGAATGGATGTTGTATGATTGTGTTTTCGGTTTTATGTATGTAATGATTTAGATTGGGATGAGTATGAGTGGATTGTGTATGAGTGAGTTGTGTACGATTCGGTCCAGATAAAACAAGATGAATAAGGATTTATGAGGTGGAAGTCATCCCAAACATGTATGTTTCATAACCCAAGGGAGTTCGCCACAAGGAATGATCCTTTATAAGAACAGAGCCTTGGTTCAACTAAGAAGCTAGGAGAAAGTCTCAACTACAAGGAAGTAATTCCAAGTAAATTCAAATGTATCCATTCATGAATCAAATTCTCATAGAAATAGTGTTTGGGCTCGCTAAAGAGGCTCCCACGAAAACAATAAACACCTTTTAATACTATTTGGAGTTGTGTTCCCTAGGTTGGCTTGGCTAATAAGTGTACTCGGCCAAGCAACTTGTCTTGGTACAAGTTTATTCTAAGAAAGGGAAATAATGATGGTCATAATTTTAGGTATCACTGGACAGAACACACCTAGAAGGGGAGGTGTTGAATAGGCATAGCGGATATCAATTATCGCTTTCCGCACCAAAGCCCTATTCTGGAAAAAGCCCTAGTTAATCGATTAACTCCAAGCCTTAATCAATTAACGCATACAAAACACAGCAAGATGTAGACAGGCTTCTTGCACAGCAAGTCACCGACGTTGAAGAACAAATAAAGCAGATATTTATATACAAAATTAAACTAGATATAGCAACTTAACATTATCCAAAATATCAGCCAATATCATTCAATAATAAGACTTGAAATGTAAAGAGATTAGGGATAGAAAAACCATGCAACATGGAGAATATATCTTGGTTCATTTGCGAGTTCACTTGCAAACTACATCCAAGTCTCCCCTTCTGATCTAGGGAGATTTTTCTTCACTAATATTGAACAGAATGTATAGTCACATGCGAACTCCAATACAACACTTAGACGCACCCTTCTTGAATCCAAGAAACCACTTTCTTGGTTTGACGCTCTTTCAATCGCCCAAGAAAACCTTTCTTGCAAGCCAAGAACTCATTCTAAACTCAAGACCTCTAAGTCTTGGTGAAGACACAACAAATCTCTTAGGTGATAAAACACCAAGAGACAAATTTCCTTAGTGCAAAACTGTACACAAAACTGAGTTTTATAAATCACATTTTTGCTCAAAATATTATAATGAAAAACTCAACTAAAACCCATATACAAAACTCACAAGATAATATGAATATGTATGAGTTTATGAAAATGCAGAAACACAGAATTTCTACCCTAAAATTCTCTTAAAGAAATGGAAGAAAACCTTCAAGAAAAGATAGGAATGTTTAACATATAAACCACATGCAATATGATGACAATCAAAGCCTAAGAATGGTACTATCTCTCTCTATCTCACAATGCATTTCACTCTGCCTATGTGACACAATTAAGCACGAAAATATGCAACTAGAAATTTCTAAAAATGAATGATATCTACTTGTACACGTTCTGAAATCACAGTCTTTATAGAAAACCATTATGAGTCCCTGTTAATCGATTAAGTACCCATTTAATCGATTGACGGGTTGTTGAAAATAATTGTTTTCTAGTTTTCAGTTTTCTGTTGGAACTGTAATCTCATTAAACGATTAACGTATTTCTTAATCGATTAACTGACACATTTTCCGCTTATTAGTTAAATGGTAAACAACCTATATCTTATGCTTATCAACTATACATGTGTTACCAATATATTATGCCTAAGATGCACAACTAACATGTATGTTTAATGCAAGAACACCTAATGATCTAGACAGAATGTCTCATGTAAATGAAATGATTACTTTTAAAGCTTGTGAGAATTGCAACTAGGTTTACATAACCTAGACTCAATATCTAAAGTACACATGTTGACTTCTAAAAAGAACTCTATTAAATAACCTAGTCTAGATATGAAAACCTTGAGTCAACGGCATGTTGATTTGCTGAATCATCTTCAAGCTTTCACTATGTCCTTGTCTTCATCAAAACATAGGCAAACTCCAATAGTTCTCTACTTGACAATTTGCACTTTCAATCTCCCCTTTTTTGATGATGACAAACTCCATGTCAGATCTTGTTTGATGAAGAGCTTGATGATGGTTATAGAATGCAATGGTTGTGAATTCCAAAGTTAAAGCGCATTGCTCCCCCTTAATGTAAGTGGGTAGCGAAAACAAACGGAAGTTGTTTTACTATTCACAACCTGCAAACACATCAAACAACAAAGCAACCTTTCTCCCCCTTTTGACATTATCAAAAAGATGAACTAATCAATCTAGTCAAAAGTAAGAAGAGTTATGTAGTTGTAACAAAACTGTAATCAATTAATTAATTTAAGGAATTTGAGTAATTAATCAGTTGTAAGAAGCTTGAACAAATGCTCTTGTTAACATCATTTAATCGATTAAATACCTAGTGTTAACATCATTTAATCAATCAAGCATTGATATAATATCATGTAAACAATAGGCTTAACCATACAAAATAGATGCATATAACCGACATGGTCAAGAACCATTAAACACACATTCATACTATTTGTGACATAAGTAAACATATGATGTAAGCAATTTGAAAAACCAATAACATACAAAGTTCAGAAACATGCATATCAAGTTATGAAAGTCCAACACAAGTATGATAGTAGCTATTACAAACCAACAATGCAAAGTAGGAAATAAGTCTCCAAGAGAATAAAGCAACTCAATCCAGAATTTAGCCATTAGAAGAAATAAACCTAAGGTATCCTAAGGTCTAAAGTCTTCTAACTAAGGATGAGGCGTAAGGTTTCTGTCATCAGGAATTATCAGGCTACCATCTCCCTTGATGAGAATGCTCAGCTTGTTAAACTCTGCACAAAACCTGTCATTTTGTACCTTAGCAGTAGTTTGAACAAAGTTCCTCAAGCACTAATAATGATTATCAATATAAGCGACATGACATTCCTCCAACGGCTCCAAGTCAGTATGATAAGAATCCTTCAAATACTGAAAGTGCAGATCCATTATGCTGTTCAACCTCTGCTCTATAGCATCCAAACGAGCTAATCCAAAAGAAGGTTCATACGGTGCATTCCCAGCTGTCTCCCCATAAGTTCCTGCATTTTGCTCATCTGTCCCAGCCTGACCATCATCTCCAGATAAATCTAGATCCACTGTGGTGTAATCCTCTTGATATTGCCAAGTATTTCGATACTTCTAAATACCCATCTTGTGAATCAAAATCTCACCAACAAGGTGATCTTTATCAGTAGATTCCATTACAATAGTGTTAGACACATCGATGTGCAGATAATCAATAACTCTCAAAATAAAGATACTATAGGGTAGCAGCTTAGTTTACGAAGTAGACACACTGTACATGACCTTTTAGGATCTCTTCAGGCCAATTTATCATGACGTTCCCCTTGACAGCATACATGAACCTCAAACCATTCACTGTGGGCTATGCATGATTTGTGTTCCTCTGAACCATAATATATGTTATCAGATAGTGCAAAAGTCTATTCTCCATAGAAAACGATCCAGTTTTAGTTAACTCTCCTTGGACATACAAATGAGGTCATCTTAAACATAACTTATAAACTTCAGCATCATCAAACGAATTTTTAACCCAATCAAAGTCACCAATACTAGCACCATTAGAGCAGGGTATATGTTTCCACTTAACTCAAATAATTTTCCATAAATCATGGACCAACATTTTCCATCTTTATACCTAAAGTTTGCATATAATTCTCTAATTAGAGCAGGGTATATGTTTCCACTTAATTCCATAAATGTAATAGCTCCTTGAGCTTGCACACCGTGAGGAAAATCAAAGTTTTGATCCTCCATCCAAGTTAAGTCAGCATACGTGATATACGTAGGTTTCCTTCCTTGAAATTTAGACAATCGGATCTCCTGTAGAATGAGGGAGTAGTAGGGGTCTCCATGGTCCTACCTCATACTTGGATTTGAAGATGAAGCAATCGGAGTCCTTCATGCGCATTGTGCTATTGTCTTAATCCTTTTTTAGAGACCTCTATCCATTGTAGATGGTAAAACCGAGAGGATTGAGATGTTTAAGAGGATTTTGGAAGAGACCTAAACCTAGGTTTTGGAATTGGGGAAAATGGGTTTCTTGGAAAATTTGAGAGAGATTGGAGTTTAATGAAGTGCAATATGGGTAGAGGATGAGGTTTAATCTTCGTTTAAGCTAAGGATTGAAATTGTGTTGTTGACTCTGAGATTTAGAGAGAAAAGGGGATAGAGAGGTTTTACAAAAGTGCCAAAAATGCTATTGTTTCTATTTTATCTGTTGTCGTTAATCGATTGAGTGCTACACTTAATCGATTAATCATAGTTAAAATTCCATATTTTAGAAAAATAAGCCTAGGTAATCTATTAAGTTGAAACGTTAATTGATTAATTTTCGTAGAAAATAAAGTTTTAGCTACTAGAACTTATTTTGATCGATTAAGACTCTTGGATAATTGATTAACTGACATCAGATTTGTAGAATCAAGTAGGTTATTGAGTTTTAAAAGCATGTTAAGATTTCTAACCTATATTTATCAATTTTAGGTAAACACACATACATATAGAGCTTACTATACAAGATCATGAATCATAATAGGAATAGAATGCATTCAACAAATCATTTTGAAGCATACAAGGCATTCAACATGCGAGGCAAATAATAAACTGCTAGACAATTTAATCAAGATATTTTTCATCAAGAATTCCAAGTTCTCTTTGAAGAACATAGAAAGTATGTCGTGAAAGGGGCTTGGTGAAAATATATGCTAATTGTTTATTAGTTTAAACAAATTCAAGCACACAATTGCATTTTTCAAAATGATCAAGTAAGAAGTGATGCCTAATTTCTAAATGCTTGGTTCTCGAATGCAACTCGGGATTCTTGGATAGGTTTATGGCACTTGTATTATCACATTTAATAGGAATCGTTTCTAGATTAAGACCAAAGTCCTTAAGTTGCTGCTTAATCCAGAGGATTTGAGCGCAACACACACTAGCGGCAATGTATTCCGCTTCAGCGGTGGACAAAGCAACACAAGCTTGCTTTTTACTCTGCCATGCCACTAAGGAACTACCTAGTAAGTGACAAGTCCCACTAGTGCTCTTCTGGTCCAACTTACATCCTAAAAAATTGGAATACCCACCAAGGATAGTGAGGCATCCCTAGGATACCATAATCTCATATTTATAGTTCCCTTTAAATATCTCATGATACGTTTAACAGCACTATAATGTGAATCTTTAGGTAATGCTTGAAATCTTGCAACATGCAAACACTAAACATAATATCAGGGCGACTCGCAGTTAAATATAATAAAGAGTTTATGATCCCTCGATACTTGGTTACCTCAATAGCTTTTCCATTTTCGTCTTTGTCTAGATAGAAAGTGGACGCCATAGGTTTAGAAGCTTCTTTACATTTTTCCATGTGGAACTTCTTGAGTAGCTCCTTGAAGTAATTCGATTTGATGAATGAAGATGCCACTTTCCATTTGTTTAATTTGTAAGCCGAGAAAGAAACTCGGCTCAGCCATCATCGACATCTAAATTCTCCATGCATTATCTCAGAAAATTCTTTACAAAGAATTTTGTTAGTAGATCCGAAAATGATATCATCAATGTATATTTGAACTAACAATACATGATCATCTAACCTACGGATAAAGAGATTAGTGTCAACCATACCCCTCGTGAACCCTTTTTCTAAAAAGAAAAGAACTCAATCTATCATACCAAGCTCTAGGAGCCTGTTTTAGACCATAGAGAGCCTTCTTGAGTTTATAACCATGGTTCAAATATTTAAAAATTTTAAAACCGGGTGGTTGATCTACATACACCTCCTCTTGAATGTAACCATTCAAAAATGTGCTCTTAACATCCATTTGGAAGAGCTTAAAGTTCATAATCGATGCGAAGGATAAGAGCATCCTAAGGGCCTCTAATCTGGCTACAAGAGCGTATGTCTCATCATAATTGATGCCTTCCTCCTGGTTGTAGCCTTTGGCCACTAAGCGTACCTTATTTCTTATAATCAAGCCAGATTCATCTAGTTTGTTATGGAAGATCCATCTTGTACCAATCACTGGATGCTCTTTTGGTTTAGGGACCAAGTCCCAAACATTATTGCGCTCGAACTGGTTTAGCTCTTCTTGCATAGCTATACACCAAGTGGATATCGTCAATGGCCTCATTGATGGTCTTCGGCTCTATCTGAGATACGAAGGCAATGAAGTTATAGAAGTTGCGTAAAGAACTACGGGTTGCCAGTCCCGTAGAGATATCACCTATAACTTTATCAAGTGGATGATCTTTTTTGGTCTTCCACGCGATCGGCAAGTCCTGATGCTCATCCTGGAAAAATTGCTCTACTTATTCTTTGTCCTGGTCCATGTCCTTAGAGTATGCTTCTTGTAAAGCACCTTTCTCACAAAGTTGGCTAATACTCAATAGATTATGCTCTAGGCCATTCTCGATCACTGCCTGAGTTGAGTTGCCAATTGTCCCGGTGCCAAGTATCTTCCCTTTGTTGTTATCTCCATATGTGACAAAACCTTTTTCCTTCAATGATAGATCTAGGAATTTCGATCTATCACCAGCCATATGCCTCGAACACCCACTATCAAGGTACCAATGTTGCTCGTGTGTTCGTAGACATCTACAAAATAGATCACATGCTTCTTTTAGGTACCCAATTTATATTGGGTCCTTTTCTGTTAGTAACCAGGGAGTTATCTCCCTTTTTCGTCCAAGCATATACGCCACTCGGCACACCATACTTCCTGATATAACAGGTGTAGGAAGTGTGGGCATGAGTGCCACAGTAAAAGATGTAGGAACTTTCTTATTATAAAACTTTTTATTTGGTCGAGTTACAGATTTCTTATATGTTCGTTTCCTACGCAAAGGGGGGATATACCCTAATCCAGTATGGTCACAAACGGTTATAGTTTAACCCTAATCAAACATAGTGTCTAGTTGGTTGTGACTCTCTATGAGCTTTGCAAGTTTTTAATTAAGTTTCAAATTTTCATTTCTCAAAGGCTCGCAAGACTCACAGATAGTTGATTGACATAATTTATCATTTGAGCAATCACATGTATTAAAAGAAAATATTAGATCTAAGGTTTTATTCTCAAGTTTCAGCTCGTCTAATTCTTTATGTAATATGACTACTTTCTCTTCATTTAGAAGGATTAAGCGTTTTCTATCGGCACTAATCCTAGCTAATTTTTTTAATTCCTCGTGTAATTCGACATAAACATTATATAAGTCCTCATAAGGAGGGGAGTCATCAGAAGAAGATGAGGTGTCGGAGTATACCTCATTATTAGCCTCCTTTGAATTATTTGAGTCACAAGCTTCATTTGTTCTGGTCATTAGGCATAGTTTGGCGGTCTCCTCATCATTTGAGGTGCTTGATGTCATATCCTCCTCTGGTATATCCTAGACAATGTAGGCCTTCTTTGACTTGAAGTCCCGAGGAGTGCTCTTCTCCAAATCAACTTTCTTGAGATAAGTAGGACATTGAAATCTCATGTGTCCCAGCTTACCACACTCATGGCAAGTGAAGCGCTATTTATTACCTTTTCCTTTTCGAGTTGATTCACGCGCTTCTTTCTTCTGAAATCGTTCACAGCGTCCTTTCTTTAAGAACTTCCCGAATTTCCTTATGAGAAGGCTTAATGTTTCATCATCAATATATGAGTCAGACTCAACATCATCTTTCTATTTAGTAGGTTGAGACGTTTTTTGTTTAAGAGATATGCTTTCCATCTCGTGCTCTTGAAGCTTTCCAAACAGTGTTGCCAAAGGCATGGAGTCAAGATCTTTGGATTCTATGAGAGTTGTGACTTTAGGCTGCCATCTCCTGTCAAGATAACGTAAAACTTTATTAGTTAATTCTCCTTTGGTGAAATATTTGTCTAGAGAAATTAAGTGGTTTACTATATGTGTGAATCATTTCTACATGTTGCTGATAGATTCACTTAGCAACATACGAAATAGTTCGTACTCATGTGCCAGGGCATTCATCCTGGCACGCTTCACTTCGTTGGTGCCTTCGTGAGTCACTTATAAAGTGTCCCACATTTCCTTGGCACTTTGACATTGCGAAACTCGAAAGAATGCATCATATGATAGGGTCGATGTGATGATGTTTTTAGCATGTAGGTTGTATTGAACCTTTTTACATTCTTCATCGGTCTATAAACTCTTGGGTTTTTCTTCCGGTTCGTTGACCACCAAATTTAGTGGAACGAAAGACCCGTTGACCACAGATTCCCAAATATCCGAGTCAATGGCTTCTATGAAGATTTTCATTTGGACTTTCCAGTAGGAGTATCCTTCGCCACTGAATACGGGAGGGCGGTTAATGGATGCGTCATCACTGCCGAAGGGGTTGGTGGAACCCATTTAATTTCCCTTTAGGATCATGTGTATGCGGTTGAGCTAGCACGACGTACTAGCTCCAATACCACTTGTTAGGTATCAATGGGAAAAACACACGTAGAAGAGGGGTTGAATAGGTGTAGCGGTTATCAATTACCGCTTTTCGCACCAAAGCCCTATTCTGGAAAAAGCTCTAGTTAATCGATTAACTCCAAGCCATAATCGATTAACACATACAAAACACAGCAATATTCAGACAGGCTTCTTGCACATCAAGTCACCGACGTTCAAGAACAGATAAAGCATATATTTATATGCAGAATTAAACTAGATACACCAACTTAACAGTATCCAAAATATCAGCCAATATCATGCAATATTAAGACTTGAAATGTAAAGAGATTAGGTATAGAAAAAGCCTGCAACACAGAAATTTTATCCTGGTTTGTTTGTGGGGCCACTTGCAAACTACATCCAGGCCTCCCCTTTTAATCTCGGGATATTTTTCTTCACTAATATTGAACATAATGTATAGTTACATGCAAACATCCAATACAACACTTAGTCGCTCCCTTCTTGAATCGAAGAACCTACTTTCTTGGTTTGACTCTCTTTAAATCACCCAAGAAGACACACCGAATCTCTTAGGTGATAGGACACCAAGAGACAAATTTCCTTAATGCAAAACAGTACACAAAATTGAGTTTTATAAAGCACACTTTTTCTCAAAATATTACAATGAAAAAATCAACTAAAACCCATATATAAAACTCACAAGATAATATGAATATGTATGAGTTTATGAAAATGCAGAAACACAAAATTTTTATCCTAAAAATCTCTTAAAGAAATCCAAGAAAACATGCAAGAAAAGATAGGAATGTTTAACATATAAACCACATGCAATATGATGACAAACAAAGCCTAAGCATGGTACTATCTCTCTCTATCTCACAATGCATTTCACTCTGCCTATTTGACACAATTAAGTACGAAAATATGCACCTAACAATTTCTAAAAATGAATGATATCTACTTGTACACGTTTTGAAATCATAGTCTTTATAGAAAACCATTATGAGTCTCAGTTAATCGATTAAGTACTCATTTAATCGATTGACGAGTTGTTGAAAATAATTGTCTTCTGGTTTTTCAGTTTTCTGTTGGAACTGTAATCTCGTTAATCCATTAATGTATTTCTTAATTAATTAACTGACACATTTTCAGCTTATTGATTAAATGGTAAAAAACCTATATGTTATGCTTATCAACTATACATGTTTTACCAATATATTATGCATAAGATGCACAAGTAACATGTATGTTTAATGCATGAACACATAATGATCTAGATGAAATATCTCATGTAAATGAAATGATTACTTTTAAAGCTTGTGATAATTGCATCTAGGTTTATCTAACCTAGACTCAATATCTAAGGCATACATCTTAGACTTCTAAAAAGAACTCTATTAAAGAACCTATAGATATGATCATCTTCAAGCTTTCACTACGTCATTGTCTTCATCAAAACATAGGCAAACTCCAATGGTGCTCTACTTGAAATTTTGCACTTTCAATAACTTCTTTAAGTTGATATTCACATGTGCTCCTTAGTATGGTAAGAAAGGTCCATGGTTAATCCCATTACGGAAGTAAATGGCTTCTTTCCTTAGTAGTTGAAACCTTGCACACGGCTTGATCTAGGTAAGGAAATAATGAATCTTGCTAGCCAGATTTATGCCTCCTTGTTCACGGCTTAGTGATGTACATGGTAAGGATCATATATACTTGCATCAATATAGAAACAACATAATTCCTTGAATTTGTAACAATTTGGCCACCGTCCTCCTTTTTGGAAAGAATCTATCAAGTTTTGAATTTGAAATCAAATTTTTTTTAACACCTTCCTTCACTTGATGTTGCCCATTTAATGCATAGTCATGCCACATAGATGTGAGCCTATTATGTAAAGAAAACATCATACCACATGACTCCCTTTCTGGAAAGGAGTTTGCATGCCTACCTGCACTTGTTCTTGGCCATTTAATGCACAATTATCCCACACGGATTTGAGCTCATTATGAAAAGAAAACATCATACCACACTACTCCTTTATTGAAAGGAATTCAAGTTTTGAATTTGAATTCCATAACTAGCTTGTTATGGAAAGAAATTGCCATGTCTCCTTGATTGACCCTCACGGCTAAATCATGCTATGTCCATATTCATTGCACCTGCTTTAGTAGGGCAATAAAGTTCAATGGCAAATGGCCAAGTAAGAATTAAAGTCTCGACCATTAAGGTCTTATTACCACCCCAAAAAACACTTTAATTGTTTAAGAAAACTTAAAAGTTTCCTAAGTCTACACATGAGTAAATATCGACCCACTTGTTGAATGCAAACTTCAAAGTATCAAGTTTCCCCTTCATGATTGAGGCCTTCATGGGGAATTTCTTCATGGCTGATGCAATAGATAGATTTAGTGACATTATTGGGCTCGGTTGCTTCCATCATGACTCCAACTATTTGGTTAAGAGTTTGGTGTATCTTCTAGGCCTTGGCCTTGATCATGGACCCTCCTAACCCACATAGCTCCTCTTTATTGATGGGCCTTAGTGGGTTCATATCAATTGTCGTTACATAAATATTAAATTCATTTAAGTATATCATATTTTAATACTAATTCTTTAAGGATTTGGCTTAATTATATTTAATCTACCATATTTTTATAAATCATATTTGATCACACACAAATAAGTGCTAAGGCCCTCTAATTTCCAAATGAAGTTATAAACACTCTAATATTTAGTGATTATTTATTGTTACTTTGATCTTTGGCTAATTAAGTTTAAAAAAATATGATATACCAAACTAAAAATAATACTCTCAATTTTAGTAAAAGGGGAAGAAAAAATAGATGATAAACTAAACCCGCTTTTTACAATGTTCTTATTACAATAATGATTCATAAACTATAGTTTTCTTCCAATCGAAAGAGAAAAAAATATGGGATCTTCTCCTTATACTTGTATTGATTTGTATTGTAAAGTGTAATAGGGTTGCCATCCTTTGTGTCCGTTTCCAATAGATTTGCTTATAAAAAAAAACTAAGTTTTTATACAACAATGTTTGGCACAATAGTAGAAATGGTTTCCGATAGGATTGGAACAACAACAAAATTAGTTGTATGGTGGGATGCATAATCCTCTTTGATATGTTACTTTAAACTTTTATTATATGAAATTTTTTATTAGGACATTGACAATGTGATATTCACATATGATAAAAAAAGAAATTGAAGAATACATGGTTCCATTTTGGTTTCTCTTCTACTATATTTTTCTGATTATCTTTATTTTCACATCTTCGCCTTCCCTTTATGCGTTTCTTGATGGTTAGAAACTCATTTTCCTTCATTCTCTATATAGCACTACATCTTCCTTACTCATCCACTAATACTTCTCAAATTATTATTTTGTATTTCTACTCCTAAGATAACAAAAAATAACATAACTTTTCTAATGCATAGGGGCTCTGATTATTGAAGGATTTAGGATGAGTTATTGGAGAAAATAATGCTTCCAATATGATGGAAACTACCCATGAAGTGAGAGGGGAAGGAGTTTCCCAACATACCCCACTAGTTTGATCCATTAATTTCCAACCACCATCACATCAGGCACTTTGAATCAAATTAGTTACGTCTAAGAACATGGACCACTAGCCGATAAAGAAAATGTGAAGAAGATTTTGCTCCTGACCTTGACACGGTTTTGTTAAAGACACCAACATCACATAAAAAAGAAAAGGAAGAATACTTATGAAGATAATGAAGATAATTTTTCAAGAAAATTAGAGTCTAAGACTATAGGTACTTCTATAATTATACTCTAAAATACAATTAGTAGTAATGCTCAAAAAGTATTTTAAAAATTAAATTGAAATCTACAAGTATAAATGAAAGCAATTTTCAAAATATTGTGTAACATGTTACTAGATCTAAGTAACAGGTTACTGTGACTAAATAACAGGTTACCAGAAACACATATTATGGGAAAGACCTTATATAAACAAACAAAAACATTATCTTATGGGCAGAATGTTGTATACCCAGCTATGAACAAAGTACGAACATAAATTCTATATATCTATAAGAATAGAAGGGGTTGTTTATATTACAATAATGGTTATCTTATATGATTGATGCCTGTTGTTTTTTAAGGGTAAATTTGTCAATCCAAAACTATCTTTTCTTTAAAAAAATAAATTCAATCATTTTGTTAAAAGCAATTTACTTAACTACACATATCCAATAACTAGCTAATTTAATTTGGTGGGGGAATTTTAGTATCTGCACACTACTTCTTGCAATAAAATAATAAGGACAATTCCATTCATCTCATCTTTTACGTACATTTACTTCAAATTTCAATTCACTTTTCATATTTTTCACTTTTGTTCTTTCAACCACACCACTCTTTAGGCTTCCACCACTCTCTCTCTTCAATCTCTCTTTCATTTTCTTCTCTTCCCTTCTCCTCTAAACAAGAATGGTTCCGAACAACCTTTGAGAGTTAAGAGTAACAAAGAGAATGATGAAACTCATATATTTTTTTCCCACATGGATCTATTTCAAAATGTTATATTGAACTCGGGTACCGTTATCTATTTGTTGTTTTTTAGTTCAATCTTTACTAACAAGGTAATATATTTTGGCCATTTCTATTAAGGGATCTAGATTGCTCCCCGTTGGAACCTGTGATGAAGACTGCCCACGGCCAGAGCCCCCTCTTATTACTTGGGTCTGTGATGGCCATGCGGGTTTCCCCCCATCCATTCTTTATTATCTTCCATATTTTTTTGCTTTTTATTTTTACATTTTACTATTTTAACCTAAATCTCATTCCTTTTGCTTTTTATATTTAATTTTGTTTGTTGCATGTTTAGATCTACAACAAAAGAGTCATGGGTTAGTCCATTTTTAATTTTTTTTATTATATGGGTAATTTGTTTGTGAAGATGTGTCACATGCCTTTATTTTCTTTCATTTCATGCCTTTGTCTACTATTTAGTTGTTGCTTAAATATTATTTTGCAATTTTGATTCATTTACTATGTACTACTATATATATTAATATATTTGAAAGTTGTTTTTTTTGTTATATAAACATAATTTATAAAAAACCGTATAAACAAAAACATTCTCAATTAAACATATCATATCACAATAAATCTATTGTCATTATTCTATACTGAAAATTGTTATTATAATAACAAAAATAACACTTTGACATAAGAGAAGGGAAAAAGCTAGAAGATCTAATTGGTTGCATTGTTCTCAAGTTAATGAAATTTACTGGTGCAGGATGAAGTTTATCTTTTTGAATACCAAATGTGTTCAGTTTGGATTTCATTTATTAAATAAAGCTAAGTAGAATATTTTATCAAAACTTCTATCTTGTTTATCATATTTGTCTTATTTTTGCAGTTGATTTTTGAGACCTCTAGATTAGGTACATTAGTGAATGAGTTTTGAGGAAAAAATTCATGAGATGAAACCAAATCGTGGGGTTTACTTTTTCCTATTCATGAGTCTACCCTATAATATTTAATTTGTTTAAAAATTATAAAACAAAATTATGAAATGAAAAAACTGGACACTTCAACTACTTGATATTTGTTGCTTATGGGGACATTTACGTCCTTTGGGAAGAGGACACCAACTGGCATTTTTCTCTCCACATGTCACACCCTCTCTGCAAATTTCTCTTCTCTCACACGTTACACCCTCTCACACATCCCTTTTGATAAAAATCAACCACCCATGTGGAAGAGATGATGGGATGGATTTCTGCCCAAAATCATTTTATTGCTCAACTTTTTTTCTCAGATTGTACGAATATAATACTAACTCTGTTCAGTGGCCAAAAGGCAAATACATCTGTGTTGTGCGCTTGGACAGAAGGCATACAAGTATATTTTTTATTATCACTGCAAATCAAAATTGTGACTCTTTAAAGTTGTAAAATAGGTTTGTTATAATTATTTTGAAAATAAAAGTTGTACTGTTAGACATAGGTGTACAACTATACAATAGAAGTATATGTAAATAAATATTTACTCTTAAATAAATTCATGCAAAATACATTACCACCCAAATGAATGCACGAGTTTCCTACTAGTTTCTTATAATGTGGCTTTGTTCAGGAAAACAAAATATATTAGTTGATTCAGTTGAAACATTTCTTTATATAACAGATAAATGTAAAATATTATTTGCTTTCAACTTTTAAATAATTTATATTACAACATCTTTTATCTTTGTATCTATTTTTAAATCACATCTAAAAATTAAAGGATAACGTAAGTGTTTGTAATAAACACCTATAATGTAATAAAGGTTATTAGTGGGTATCTTGGCAATTATTAGTGGGTCACTTGGCAAGTGTTCTCACTCTACATGCAACTTTTACTCCAAAAGGTTCAGTTGCATTCTTTATTTGTCTTTCTTTTAAGTCATACTAGTAGGAGACTTGTGCGTTCACACGGGTAATAATATGTATTGCATGAATTTAATTAAAATATGATTGCATAACTTGTTAAATGAAATATGATTGAGGAATACATACTAAAACATATTTTGCAGTAATCCATTGCTAATGTAAAGATGGTGGTATAATGAAATGATATTGAACCTGTAACGTTAACTAAAGATTAACTCATAGACCTTGTTTTGTATATTTTGATTGTTGATGTGAAGCTATTGTACAGTCATATGATATTGAATCTGTTATTTAAAAAAAATGTAATAGTTAGAAATAAATATTTCAAATATAATGTAAAATAAGTTGTAGAATACATGTTAAAGATTTTGGAAAACTTCTTTACAAATGGCATTTGTCGTTATCTTCAATAGTTTACTATCCTTGTTATATATCAATATCTTCAATCCCTTTTTGCTTTGTACTCTTGAAACAGCTACATACAACTGACCATGACTAAATATTGGTCTAGATAAATACAACCTCACACTCTATAGGGAATGGCCTTGCAATTTGTTGATTGTCATAGCGTATGACACAATTATAGGGAACTGTCTTCTGATAAGCATGAAAGACCATGGAGATTGGGATGGTGACATTGATAACCTAGGAATGTAAGTGATATTTCCAATGTTTTTTCCAGACATTATCTTTGCCTCAAGTACATGATTAGCCATCTTCGTAACCACCAAACTTGTACCGTTATATAACCCTTCAGACTGATCTAAATTCCTTAATAGTATAATTGGGGTCCTTACTTTCAGCTTGATCTTATGATTTGGAAGTCCCGATGTTGAAAGTGAATATAGAAATTCAGGAGTTAATATGTTGAATGCTCCATTGTCATTAGCATCAGACATATCAACTTCATATGAACTCAAATATTATTTTTCATCAGCTGTAAGTATACATTAGAATAGTTATTAATATAAATCAAATAAATTAATACATATAACATAATGTGTATGTTAAATAAAATTGAATACTTTACCTAGAATTTTCATCAGAACATATTCATTGATTTGATCCACAATTTCAATTGTTGATGCAAGTATTGCTCTACATTGAAGAAATAGCTCATCCTTGTAATGTTCTTGCAAGTTTGGGTAGGTGCTACTGACTATCGCATCAACTGGGTTATCATAATCTACAATCAGAAGTTCCTCTAGGATATCAATTTCAACAGAACCATCACTAGGTTCAGATAATTTTCCATTTCCCATCTTTAGTATCCGCTCAGAGAATTGATTGATATATGATTCCTTGTCACGATTTTGTAAACGCATATTCTTTGTAAGAGTTAAAATTGTACATTGATGCCAAAGATAAGAAACATTAATTGTTGCATGCACAATATCTGAACGACAACCTCTTGGAACCACCAGTAATATTTGTCTAAAATCACCTCCAAATACTCCAACCTTTCCTCCAAACAGAATGGAGCCATTTGTTGTTCCCATGATGTCACAAAGACTTTTATCTAAAAGTGCAAAGTGTCAAAGGGTTGCACTAGCAATGTTTTGCCTATGTTTTGATGAAGACAAAGAGTTAGTAAAAGCTTGAAGATGTCTCAACAATCAACATGCCTAAAACTCATTGTTCATATCTAGACTAGGTTATATAAATAGAGTCATATTTCTAACTAGTCTGGGATGTGTGTCTTAGTTAGTGAGTCTAGGTTAGGTAAATCTAGATGCAAGTCTCACAAGCCATTAATATTGTCATATCATATTCATGAGGCATATCATCTAGTTTATTATATGTTCATGCATTAATCATACATGTTATATGTGCATATTAGGCATAACATAATTGCTAAAACATGTATAGGAGTCAAGCATAACATATAAGTAGTTTACCATTTAATCATGTTTTGATGTATGTTGGTTAATCGATTAATGTGATGACTTAGTCGATTAACGTGTATGTTTTTTGTTATAACTGTTTTCTGTTTTAACTGCGTAACTGAATTTAACGGTTTGAAGGGTCAAATCTGTTTTGCATAAGTTATGGAAAATTGCATAAACGTGCAGCATTACATATTATTGTTTAGGAAGCATTAGAGAGCATAATTTCATGATTTTACTGTATTATAGGCAGAAGAGAGATGCATGTGTGAGAAAGAGAGATTAACATGCTTAATTGATATTGTTCATGATGTATTGCATGTTGTTTTCATGTGCTTAATCTCATTCATTCTTTCTTGCATGTTCGTGCATTCTTTTTAGAGATATTTGAGAAAGATTCTGCATTATATGTTTTGTATTAACTCACATACATTCATGATGACTTGTGTTACTTGAGTGTGGGTTAATCTTTGAGTTTTCATTGTAATTTGAGTATTTCAGTGCTTGGTAAAATTCTATTTTTGTATACTGTTTTTGTACTTTGGGTTTTGTCTCTTGGTGTCTTACCACCATTGAGATTGACTGAATCTTCACCAAGGCTTGGAGGTCTTAAATTAAGAGCAAGGATCTTGGCTGAGGCTGGATCGCGAGAAAGGTTTTCTCAGGCGATATGGATAGTCAAACCAAGATTAGAAGTTCTTGGAATTCAAGAAAGAAGCATCTAGAGTCTTGTAATTGAATTGGTGTATGTAAAAATACAAAGTTTTCAATATAGTGAAGAGAAATCTCCCAAGACCAGAAGGGGAGGTCTGGATGTAGTTCGCAAGTGGACTCGCAAACGAACCAGGATAAAAATCCATTTGTGCAAGCTGTTCTCTCTCAATCTCTTTTATAATTCACACTGTTTTAATTTGTGTTTGAAGCTGATATTTTGCATACTGATACTGTCGCGACCCGATTTTCAGTTGGAAGACCGGCCCTGCGAATTAAGAAGAGGTGAACTCGTTTTCTACCTCTCCCAATTGATTTGGAGTCGCCACTAGTTTTCTGCGGTTAAAACATAGAAAACTCTCTAGTAAGCCCAATTAGGATAATTTGGTCTTTCAATAAAGACTCTGAATTCGGGAGTCGATTACGGATTGAGGAAGATATTAGCACCCCGTCTGCCCGTATTAAAACGGTACCCTCACTAATCACACAGATATTTATACCCTTAACACTTATTCATTTAAAACTCAATTAGTAAAACCAAATATTTTTTATGTTTTTTATTTACATCTGACAACAAGTTATCCTACTCATACGTATCCCCGAGTACAATAGGGAAATCAAGACTATGTAGTTCTGGTTTAAAAATTGTTTAGCTATTTTGGTTAATTGTTAGTGACTTAAAAAAAATACCGATAAGTTAACCTTACCATAAAAATTCCATTAAAAATATTTTTATTATTATTTACATATATACAATTTTAATGATAAAATATTTTATTACTTATATGTATATACATAGGAGATGTCCTAAACAATTTATGAAGATACACCTTCGTTTCTTTATTAACTTAGGAATTAATAACATAAGTAATAAAATATTTTATCATTAAAATTAACCCTTAAAATTATATGTATATACATAGGAGATGTCCTAAACAATTTATGAAGATACACCTTCGTTTCTTTATTAACTTAGGAATTAATAACCTAGCTAATAGGCCTTTATTGCTAGCTATGAATAATATGATATAAGGTTATATAGGCAATAAATAAAAAATATAAACAGCGATGATAAGGTGCGGTGTCGTCTTCTCTCTTCCTTCATCTTCTTCACCTTTCCTTCTTCCTTCGTTCCAGTGGCACCGACGACTTGAAGAGGGTTCATCCACGGTTGGAACTGGGACGGCTAGGGAGACACGGTGATGGTCAAAGCCTCGAGGCCACCATCTTTTGTCATCCTCGGTGGTTCACCACCGCAACCACCGCGACGCCAAGGACAGGTGAAGCACCATATCCCCTTGGATGCAAGATGTTTTTTTTTCATTTTTTATTTACGACCTACACCGATTTGTGAATTGAACTCAAAGTTCTTAACTGTATGTTGTTGTTTTTGATCTACCTATTTTCGTTCCCATGTTTTACCCTTCATTTCACAGATTACTACAAAAGGACTTAGCATGCAATAAATGGATGAAAATATTGAAAAGGATCTCTGTTTTTTTTACTTCGTAATATTAGACTCACCAATGTTAATGACTAACACATATTCATAATGTTCAAGGCATGAGCAGCATTGAAACAAAACAACGTACATCAGTTTTTTACAAATCACGAATTACAGGGTTAAGATTAAACAGTTGTTTTTTGAAAGTGTTATGTGTTATGATAATGATTAAATTCCTGCGATTATATATCATTTAACATTTCAGAATAACGTTTGAGAAGGGTGCTATGGTACCTGTTTAAAATTGCTGACACAGGGATGTAGTAGGATTTCAGGATAACCCCTTTTTTACCCTGCGGAGAACTATGTATACCTGAATGTTTTGTATCTGAGCGTATCTCTTTGCTAGATTTGTAGGTATGCAGGCAATATCTATAATTGCTTGTTGGACATGTGTGTATGGATTATGCTCTCTGCTTCATTAAGTGTATGTGGATGATATCAGTATGTTTTTTTTTGCTTACTTTCCCTATAGTTGTTCTGTCTATTCTCTTTGAAGTGCTATCCGCTTTTTGGTATATGATAGTTTGTTCTCCCTTTTTTTCGTCCCCTCCTTGGTATGCATGATAGCTCTTTTTATAGATGCCAAAGGCTGATTGTAAGGATTAAAAGAAACTTTCTATTTGTATTCTCTTTTTTTACGTGCCATGACTCTCTATTTCTGATTCTAACTTTTAAAACTGGTCATCAATGCTGCCTATCTAAACTGAAATCAATAATTCTCGATTTGCACCTCTTAAGTACCACTTTACTCTGATTCACGGCAGATTGGTGTTCTTTTGGAATTCCTTGAGTTAATTCCATGAATACTCTTGATGTTTATATGCTAACCTTTAATGATTGCTTTGTTTTCTCAGTGATTGCTCTCTCTGAAACTACTCAAACAATTACTCCATTCATGCTGATTATGAGCATGTGTAACTGTTGAGAGGTTCTTTGTTTGCCTTTCACATAAACTTACTGGTTGTCTGCCTTTTATTTTGTGCAACTGAAAGGACCTTTGGATTATTCTCTGGTTTTTTAAGGCTTCCCAGTTATTGTTGATTCATAATTAGAAGTGTAACTTGCTTGATCTTTGTCATTTCTTTGTAGGCACGACCTCAACAGACTTATCAATGCTCTGCTCGAGTTTCTTAGTTCTTTTTTCTGGGACCATCATAAAGCTATCTTTAGAGGTATTAGAGCCACTCTCTGCATCAAGATCTGAATAGGCCTAATCATATAGTGAAAGGCAGCAGTAACATGGCCAGGATTTAGCCCGGACTGAACATAATGTTGAAGATTTATGGTCATATGCATATTGATGCGGGATAAGTGTCTAACTTCTTCATCTATTTCCATTTTGTTATTGAACTTGTTCACTCTTACATTACTCACTTTGCTTCTTCATCTTTGGCATTAAGTATTGTTCTTCCTGGACTCAATTCAACACTTATTTGAGTAATACTTTCGCACAGAGAACTCAACATCAATTTTACAATACTTGTTTGGGAAAATATAGATAGAAAAGTGTCTTGTATGTTTTTCCTGTTTTATCATAAAAATGGAAGTGATGTAACCATAGTATAGAGGTTTTGAATGGCAAATATCATTAACAATGGTTGTTGCACACCATTTTGCTTGAACCAATTTAAACCAGTTAAGAATGGCTGAAATATCGGTTTAGCCTGTATTGATTGCTTTAGTTTTTAGGTGACACTAAAAGTAAATGCATGTTTTCTTTGACTGCAGTGAGCTTTGCAATGTGGCGTCCAAGATCCATATATATATATACCCACGAAGAGGTGGAGAATATGACACTTGGGATGATAAGTGATGATACTAATAGCTGTTTAGATCAGGCACCAGTGATCATGGAGGCATCAAAGTCTTCCTCAGTGGGTCGGCCAAATTCTCCAATAGTAGTCAGAGTCTAAGCTTCAGGGTTTTCTTGAACATTATGCTGCACCAATCACGCTACAGAGTTATCTTCACATTGTCTATGTTATGCTATGTTTAATTATTACCCTCTGAGCTTCTAAGCCATGAAAAAGTTGCACAGTCAGCACTAGTAATAATATCTGACAATTAAGCACTTTATTTGTTAAATAGGGGCTTAGTCACAGCATCTTGTAGTAAGCCATTACCTAAGACTTGGGTACTATGTAGAATAAAGATGGTGACAGTTCCCAAATTTCCTGTTATGGTGGTGTAATAAAAATAGTATAATTACAAATCTGGTGGTGTTGTGACATCGTTTACAGTTTCGGAAATGACTGATAAAGAACATGCAAAATATTGTTTGGTAAAATTATGACAAATACACTCTAAGAAAATAATTGAGATTGTCATCAATATCATGTTATTAATTAGGGGGCATTCGACTAAAGAAGCTGGTGGTTACACCATGGTATAAAGTTTTATAATGAAACTCACCCATAAAACGTTTAAAAGAAGATGACCATATGTTCATACAAAAGCTAAAAAGAAATGGGTGGAACAAAATTAAATATTCATAGTTGCCCCTCTTTACTTGTTGCTTAGTAGATGGTAAGCCATGTGAAGATCGGGTGTTATCATAGTAAGCAATTAGTAAAGAAATAAACACCAAATATTTTTTTTAAAAAAAAAAATAGGTGAAAGCAGCGATTACCACACAACATTAAATAAGATAAAGTTTAGGAATCGAGACACTAACAGGCAAATATGAGAATGCTAGTCGAGTCTTGCCAAAACTCAATAAGATAAACAGGTAAAGTGAGAACTCAGGTCGGGTACTGCCGGAACTCGATAATATAAAAAGATAAAGTGAGAACGCAGGTTGGGTACTGCCGGAACTCGATAGGATAAAGATAAAGCGAGAACATAGGTCGGGTACTGTCGGAACTCGATAGGATAAAAATATAAAACAAGAACGCAGGTCGGATACTGCCGGAACTCGATAGGATAAAGATAAAGCAAGAGCGCAGGTCAAATAACTCGATAAAATAAAGATAAAGCAAGAACACAGGTCGGGTACTGCCATAACTCGATAGGATAAAAATATAAAGCGAGAACGCAGGTCGGGTACTGCCAGAACTCGATAGGATAAAGATAAAGCTAGAACGCAGGTCGGGTATTGTCGGAACTCGATAAAATAAAGATAAAGCGAGAATGCAGGTCGGGTACTACCGAAACTCGATAGGATAAAAATATAAAGCTAGAACGCAGGTCGGGTACTGCTGGAACTCGATAGGATAAAGATAAAGCGAGAATGCAGGTCGGGTATTACCGGAATTCGATAAAATAAAGATAAAATGAGAACACAGGTCGGGTATTGCCGAAACTCGCCTATTGGTAGGGATGGATTGGGTTGGGTTGAGCTAGCCCGCTTTCTACCCATTAAGGCCTCAAATAATTATTTTGCAATGAATACTCATGAATGGATGCATGATATGAATGAAATGCTTTAGTTCGTGCATATGTAGTAGGAAGTAGGTGGTTTTGTTTACGATGTTTGTATCATTTATTAACAAAAATCATGATTTTTTATTTTACGAGTCCGTCATCACTGAACTTGCTTTCGAGCATCCTTACAACCTGAAGTTCCAACCTCATTGAGTGTTTCAAGCTCTAGTAATGAATCTTTTATATCGATATGATTTCAGCTCTTCTTTACGGATGGCCATACTGCTCGATTACTTGTTTTGATTGATTATCACAAAAGGTCATATTATTATTCATCAGTGTATTTTCACAAAAAACGACTCATGCATTGCTATATGAGGGATAATGAACGAGGTAGGAATTTGTATTGATATTAACATATGGAAGTACAAATTGAAGGGGTTCTAGGAATGAGTGTATGACATCTCTTTCAACTTTCTATGACAATGATACATTAATTTTCCCCTTTGCCAAGATTCAAACTTCGCTAAATTTTGTCTCCTCAAAACTTTTGCCCTAGTGTTTTGCCAAAAGCGCAATAGCTCAACAGATTTGCCCTTGCGTTTTGCTATGAATTTATTAGATGGGATTGATCATTCAATAAATTGCCCCAGTATTTGCTCATCAATCTGAATCCTCTAAGTCACCCCATAATCTGCTTCGGGACCTTTGCTATAGATTTATTGGAGGAGCTTGCTCATCCAATAAATTTTCCCCAATATCTTGCTTTGATGTCTTCCTGAGTGATGACTCTTCCGATTGAGAACGATTTTCCCCTATAATAATCCCTAAATTTTGCTTAAGCCGCCTTTTCAGGTTTTCGACCTAACGGGAGGTTCTTTTTTCTCATTTTTACTTGTTATAAATATTGGTGTAATGACCACTTTGTGCGAGTGTGAGTTTTAATAACATGAATGCATTTAAAACATTTCTCTTTGAAGTCAGTTTGCTTTTTATCCTAGCATGGTTCCAATCAAATTATTCCTCAACAAGGACTTTTTGGGCTTGAATTGTGGCCTGGCTAAATGGTTTTTCAAGAAATAGATATTAAGGCTCAAATTCTGTTTCCCGTCTCACTACATCTCCTTTTCTCCAATAACCTACTTCCAATTATTCCTCTCATGATTTTATTGCTTCGTTTTTTATTATTGATACGATTGAGGGTCATATATGTTTTTGTCCTAATTTTTGCCTAAGATCTCTTAAAGATCATAGCATACCTTTCTCATTTTTATTCTATTTTGAGATCTCTAGACTCTCACTACTTGATTTGAAGCACCGTTCTTTTGAATTTCAAGGAATATTTGAAAAACTATCCTTCCCCGGTTATTAATGATTCTCGAGACTTTTATTTTAAGAATTGATCATCCTTCATAAAGTCTGGGCTAAAATAGGGTGACCATGGGTATCTTCATAAGTGTTTAGGGGTTACAAAGAAGCCTTGTGTCATCGGAAACAATTATTTTGAGGATTCACACCTTTCGGGAATTTGTCTACATCATCCTCCATTTTCGCTTAAAACATGCATGCAATTTTATAAATAATGATTGTGTTCATTACAATAATATTCCTATGAGATTGAGTTTTTCTTTTTCTTTTTTTCTTTTTTTCGCTTCTCTTTTTTCTAGGAAGTCGCCTCAAGCGTAGTACTTCTTCACTACATTAGAATTTACGGAGAGACGAAGGTCTTCTCCGTCCATGTTGGTTAGAATGAGAGCTCCTCCTGAGAAGGCTTTCTTTACCACATACGAGCCTTCGTAATTGGGTGTCCACTTTCCCCGGTGATCCTTTTGAATAGGTAAAATCTTCTTGAGTACTAGATCACCTTCCTTGAATGTTCGGGGGCGCACCTTTTTAGCGTGTGCCCTCATGATCCTTCGCTGGTATAATTGACCATGACATATGGCTGCCAACCTTTTTCCTTCAATAAGATTCAACTGATCATGTCGGGCTTGAACCCATTTTGCCTCTTCTAATTCAGCTTCAGCAAGCACTCTTAATGATGGGATTTCAACTTCTATCGGCAACACTGCTTCCATTCCATAAACTAGAGAGTAGGGCGTTGCCCCGGTTGATGTGCGGACAGAAGACCGATAACCATGAAGTGCAAAGGGTAATATATCATGCCAATCTCTGTAAGTTACCACCATTTTCTGGACTATCTTCTTTATAGTTTTATTGGCTGCCTCCACTGCTCCGTTCATCTTAGGTTTGTAGCGCGACGAGGTGTGATGTTTGATTTTGAATTCCTCACACATCTTTGACATCATCTTGTTGTTGAGATTGGTAGCATTATCCGTGATAATTTTCTGAGGTAAATCATAGCAGCAAATCAACTCCTTTTTTACAAACTTGAGCACCACCTTATGAGTCACATTGGCATATGAACTCGCCTCGACCCACTTGGTGAAGCAGTCAATTGCAACAAGGATGAAGCGATGACCATTGGAAGCCTTTGGTTCGATCGGACCGATAACGTCCATACCCCACATAGAAAACGGCCAAGGCGCAGACAAAATATTTAGTAGGTTGGGAGGTGCATTAATATTGTCGGCATAAATCTGGCATTTGTGACATTTTCGCACATGATCACAACAATCACTTTCCATTGTTAACCAGAAATAGCCTACTCTCAAAATTTTCCGAGCCATGGAGTGCCCATTCGTATGAGTCCCAAACATTCCTTCATGCATCTCTTGGATGATTTTCTCTACTTCCTTGGCTTCTACACATCTCAGTAGCATCATATCATGGTTTCTTTTGTACAACGTATTTTCGTTTAGAAAGAAACCCATAGCTAACCTTCGTAGAGTCCTTTTATCATTTTCTGTGGCCTCGGGAGGATATTCTTTGCTCTTGAGGTAGGTCATTATGTCATGATACCAAGGCTTTCCATCAGACTCAGATTTGATTTCACAGCAGTATGCTAGTTGATCTTTGCTTGCTATTCTGATAACTGGCATTTCCTTTTCACCTATCTAGAACATGGAGGACAAAGTTGCCAAGGCATCAGCCAACCGATTATCTTCCCTTGGGATATGGTAGTCTATTTTCTTGAATTGGTCGATCAATTTTTTTATATGATCTCTATATGGTAGCAAATTAGTGTCTCTAGTCTCCCATTCCCCTTTTACTTGATGAATCACCAGAGCAGAGTCTTTGAATACTTCTATGGACTTAATTCTTGACTCCAATGCAACTTCTAAACCCAAGACACATGCTTCATACTCTGCGATGTTGTTTGTGCAGTCAAAGCACAACCGAGCGGTAATTGGGATGAATTTATTCTCTCGAGAGATCAACACTGCCCCTATCCTGTGTCCAAGTATATTGGAAGCCCCGTCGAACACCAGAGTCCATCTATCTCCTTCTATTTCAGTGCTTGGAGATATCGTCATGATTCTTTCATCGGGGAATTCTTCATTTATCAAATCCCTTTTGTCTACCGGTTGGCTGGCAAGATAATCGACAAAGACACTTCCTTTTATTGCCTTCTGGGTGACATATATGATATCATACTCGGATAGTAGCACTTGCCATCTGGAAATTCTCCTCGTCATAATAGGCTTCTCAAATATGTACTTAATCGGATCCATCTTAGATACCAACCATGTAGTGTGGCTCAACATGTATTGCCTGAGACGAGGTGCAACCCAAGGCAAGGCACAACAAGTGCATTCCAACAGAGAATACCTCTTCTCACAATCAGTGAATTTCCTGCTTAGGTAATAAATGATTTGCTCTTTCTTCCCTAACTCATCGTGTTGTCCTAGAATACAACCCATGGACTCATCCAGCACTGTTAGATACATGATTAGGGGTCGGCCTGAGACTGGAGGCATCAATATTGGAGGCTTTGTTAAGTATTGTTTGATCTTGTCAAATGATGTTTCACAGTGTTCGTTCCATTTCACAGCCTAATTCTTCCTCAGTAACTTAAATATAGGTTCACAAGTTGCATTTAGTTGGGAGATAAATCGAGAGATATAGTTCAATCGACCCAAGAATCCTCTAACTTATTTCTCTATTCAAGGAGCTGGCATCTCAACGATGGCTTTGATCTTTTCATGATCAACCTCTATGCCTTTCTGACTAACAATGAAGCCCTAGACTTTGCCGGATTTCACTCCAAAACTGCATTTAGCTGGGTTCAACTTGAGCTGATACTTTCATAACCTCTCAAAGAGCTTTCGCAGATTGGGGACATGCTCTTCTTCTGATTTAGATTTGCAAATGATATCGTCGACATAGATTTCGATCTCCCTGTGCATCATATCATGAAAAATGGCGACCATGGCCATTTGATATATGGCTATAGCATTCTTTAACCCGAATGGCATCACTAGATAGCGGAAGGTGCCCTATGGGGTAATGAAGTTTGTTTTATCTATGTCTTCCGGAGCCACCTTAATCTGGTGATACCCGGAGTATCCGTCTATGAATGAGAATAAAGCATGATCGGCTGTGCTATCGACTAAAACATCGATGTGTGGCACAAGAAAGTCATCCTTTGGACTGGCCCGATTAAGGTCTCTATAGTCAACGCATATCCGGAGCTTCCCTCCTTTCTTTGGCACTACAACTATGTTGGCCACCCATTCAAGGTATGTAAAGACTGTCATGAACTTGGCTTCCAACCATTTTTCCACTTCCTCTTTGACTCTTAAGGAGATGTCTGGTCTTATCCTTCGTAGTTTTTGTTTTACCAGTTTAGAGTCTTCTTTTAGTGGCAGTTTGTGTTCCACTAAATTCCAATATAGACCTGACATCTCCTCATATGACCAAGCGAATACATCCTTGTACTCATGTAGAAGCGCGATGAGTTTTCCTTGCTCAATGTTATTCATGATTGTGCCTACCCGAACCTCTTTCTTCTCTTCCTCTGAGCCCAGATTCACCAACTCGATGGGTTCCCCATGAGGCTGAATTTCTCGGCCTTCCTGTTTGACTAATCTCAACATTTCAGGGGACGCTTCCCAATCTTCGTCACTATTACCTTCCTCTGCTTGATTTATCGGATGATCAAAATTTGGCAAGTGATTGTTAACGATGTCATTAGATATAGATTCGATGTCAGATCTGCATTATGGTTTAGTGGTTTATATCAGGTTGGCTTATTGATTTGTTTAGGCGGAAAGTGCAATAAAAAATAAAATCGTACAAGAAATGGAATGAAATACGATGCTTTGCTTTATTAGAAATCACACTGATGAAGATAAAAACATGCCCTTATTAACATGAGAATCAAATGCCCAGGGCTAGGCAAATGGTGATCAAACAAGTTCAGAAGTGCCAAAAACATTTTATAATTACATTGGACCATAAATACAGCTAGCAACATCCTCTCCGGTCCAATTTTCCAATATCATGCCTGGAGGGCATTGGTACACCTGATTGAAATCATCATCTGGCTGGTCTTCACTCATCATTGCAATCAATTTCTGTTCTATGAAGCCTGCACTCACAAAACTGTGACTAATGTGGGGGATGGGAATCCTTCTGCTCTCATTTCTGTAACGAGTCATACTTCACTTCTTCTCATCTGCCAGTCGGGCCTCGTCAGCTTTGCTGGGTTTATAGCCCAATTCATATCGACCATTATTAATCGGGAGGGTTATGGTATTTTCAATTCCCTGACCGTATCTCCCTAAACCTTTTCCAGTCTGGAATCCTTTCTTCAGCATGACCTTGGCCATGTTAATGGAGACAGTAGAAGGTGGAGGATTGAGTTTAGGATATCCTCCCATATTAGATGAAACACTTGCAATTTCCAACGCCCGGAAAGAAGACTCTAACACTTCAGTGTCAGCTTCTTTGTACGGGGTATCACTGAGCTGGGACACCAGAATGTCTTCTTCACCCATGATGGTTATTAACTTGCCCCCCACAATAAACTTCACCTTTTGATTCAATGAGGAAGGTATAGCGCCGATGTAATGTATCCATGGTCTTCCTAATAGACAGCTGAACGACAGATTGATATCTATGACTTGAAAAAGGATCTGGAAAGTACACGGTCCTATTTTAACAGGTATATTGATTTCTCCCAGCATATCCCGTCGGGCTCCATCGAAGGCTCGAACGACTGTTGAACTGGGTTTTATGGTTGAACCGTCCACTCGTAATTTAGACAATGTCCTCTTGGTTATCACATTCAGCGACGTACTATTGTCTATCAATACCCTTCCTATCACAAAAACTTTATACATGATGGAGATATGGAGAGGACGAGTGTGACATGTTCCCTCATTTGGTATTTCTTCGCTGCTGAAGGAGATAAAGTTATCGACCATGATATTATTGATGATACCATCCAATTTGCTGGTACTTATATCATGGTCGACATGGGCCTGGTTAAGCACTTTTAGTAGGACCTTTCTATGAGCTTCCGAGTTCATCAGTAAAGACAACAGTGATACCCTAGCTGGAGTGCGGCTCAATTGGTCAACTATTTGATATTCGCTTTGCCTGATGAATCGCAAGAACTCACAAGCTTCACCATCTGTAACTTCTCTTTCAACATCAATTGGAGGGATCTCAACTCGGGCCGTTCCAGAACTGGTGTCCACTGGCTTATCGACTTTTTCTTTGCCCTTAGAGGCATTGACAACTTTACTGGCTATCTCGATAAGGCTATAAACTCTTCCGCTCCTTGTCATATTTCCTACTCTGGCCAAATTGACAACTTCATTTTTTTGGACTAGCATTCTTCTGACTTCCTCCCGATACTTCCAAGGGACGGCTCTATCTGATTGATATGGGAATGGACTTGGTCGTCTTGCTATCTCAGGTCCCATGTTTCTCAAATGAGGCACCCATCGAGGCGGAGTCGCATATGATGGTGTGCCGGCAGGTATGTTGAACATTGGTACAAATTTCCTTAGAATGACAGGACTCAGAATTTCCTCATCCTTTTCAATGAAACATATGTCAGAACATTCCTTTCACCTTCCGATCCTCAAAAACTAGGAGTCCAATAATTCTTGTATCAATGATCTGAACTCAGAACATTCCTCTAGGTTACGGTCTGTAGTCCCATGCAGCATGCAAATGTCATCTTCATATTGCTCGTCTTGCCTACACTTCACCAAACCTTTTTTGTGGATCTCCAAAAATATGATCCTCAGGGGTGTCTTTATGTCTTCCACTTTGTCAATAATAATGCATGCCTCGTCCCTCTTTAATACGTTCACCCCCTGGTTCCCATGATTGGACAAAGGGTTGTTCATGATAGTGGGAACATCATCCTTGAAGTTCAGCCATCTAGAATCAATAAGATCTTGCACTTGGTGTTTCAATGCTTTACAAGTTTCGATTGAATGTCATACTACTCCCGAATGGTAGGCACAATTGACATTAGGGTTGTACCATACAGTCATAGTATTTGGGACTCTTCCTGGAATGGGTGCTAGGATGCGTTATGTTTGTAGGGTGGCGAAAAGTTCGGCATATGTCATTAGGATAGGGTCGAACGTTCTTCTTTCTGGGGTTTGGAATTGTGCGGGTGGATTATGGATTTGGGTTTGGTTATTTGGTTGATAGTTGGGTCTAGGCGGTCGGGGTTGATATTGGTTTGGTTGCGGTTGGTTATATGGAAGTGTTGGATTTTGTTGAGGTGGTGGGCGATTGTGATTAATGTAAGCTATTGGCTAATATGGGGTTTGGTATGTGTTTTGTTGGGTCGGCTGGTATGGTGTCTGGTTGTGTTGAGGGAGGTATGTATATGAACGGGAATTGTTGTTTATCTTATTCGATGCCTTTTGGGGTTCTCCGGCTACATAGTGGGCTTCAGCTTCTTTCCTCCTCATATAGTTGGGCCTTTTGGACTCTCCAGTTTGTTCGGCGGCAATCTTTCCAGTCTTCATATTTTGCTCAATCCTGTCTTCGACTCTAATCAGTGAATTGAAATCACACATATTATTCCCAATCATCTTGTCGAAGAAAGGGTTGGGGATAGTATTAATGAAGATAGTGATTTTATCTTCCTCCTCAAGACGAGGCAAGACTTGTGAGGCCACTCCTCTCCATCTCTGTGCATATTCTCTGAAGGATTCACTTGCCGATTTCGACATGTTTTGAAGCTTGTTGCGGTCCGGCGCGAAGTCCTCATTGAATTTATACTGCCTTATGAAGGCATTAGAAAGATCTAAGAAAGTCTTAATGTTCTTGCTCTCGAGGCGGATGTACCACAAAGTGGCAATCCCCACAAGGCTGTCTTGAAAGCAATGAATCAACAGCTTATCATCATTATGGTACGCTGACATTTTCCGCGCATACATGTGAAGATGGCTCTTCGGACACGTAGTCCCGTCATATTTCTCAAATTCTAGAACCTTGAATTTTGGAGGAAGAACGACGTCCGGGACTAAACACATTTCAAAGGCATTTTTTAGATCGAGGCAGTTAGCCCCTTCTACAGCTTTGAGCCTTTCATTGATAACACCCCACATTTCTTCTTCCTTTCCTTTCCCTTTGTCCTCATGTTGAGTGTCCTTACCAGCTTGATGACCTGCATTTTTGTGCAAATGGACTTTTATCATTCTTGGGATGATGGTAGTTTGGATCATAATTAGGGTCATATTGGCTCGTGTGTTGTGTGTCCTCCTTATTTGGTGAGGCGTGCCCGTGTGGTGTACTTTGGTTCTTCGAGGCAGATTCTTGGTGATGCCCTCCTTCATTAGCATTGCGTGTGGATTGGGCCCGCTTATCTGATGTAGAAGAATTCCCGGACGCCATTTCTTACTGCATGGCTACCATCATCCTCGTCATCACTGATATTTGTTCTTTCAGCTCAGTCACCTCAGGATTCCCTCCCATAGCAGCTTCCTGGTCGGCCATGATCTTTGTTTTCAATCGGGTATTATAAGGATGTCAGGGCGCAATGATTATTGAACCTGTTTATGTTTGAAAAATAAAAGTTGAAAAATAAATGAGAAAAATGAAAGCAAAAATATTTCTTTGTCTTCGAGAGGCTTGGTATAGTAAGACATCTTGACTCGCATTTGCCGACTACGAGGCGTACCCCGATAGCTTCTCTTGCATTGATGGCAATATTCAGAGGAAGCTCTAGGCTTCAAACCTTGATTACATCTAAGCTTATTCTCTCATTGTGGATTACTATCATTAAACCTCTTGTCATATATTTGGTAATCTTGGGAGCGTAATCCGCAAGACCGTTTACAGTTGATAAAAATCATTAGAAGAAACTCTAGGTTTCAGACCAAGATTGTATCTAATTACTGAAAGTGTGCATGTCAAGAGGAACACTTTGGAAAGCTCTCCTTGAACGTCATGGTTTTGATGAGGACAACGCGTACCTAAAAGTGCTTGAAGACAACCAACAATTCAACGTGCTTAAGTCTTTTATTTGGTACTAGGCTTAGACTAGATTCTAGTTTAAGTTGAGTCGAAGGCTTAGGGCACCTAATACATGTCTCACATGCATTTATCTTTTAAATCATTTCATCCATGAGATATGTTCATTTCATAATATGTTCATGCATTACATAAATACATGTATATATGCATTCTAGGCATAAAACTAAGTGTCAAACATGTATTATCTAAGTGCATAACATATTTGATGTTTTCTATTTGAAAATACATATTTTATTTAGTGTTAATCGATTAACCATACCTTTAATCGATTAACCCAACTGCTGTGAAAAGTGGTTGCTACTGGAACACGTTTTTGAAATGCAGTTAATCGATTAAGGCTTTACGTTAATCGATTAACCTAACTGATTTTTAAGTTGTTAAAACTGAAAAACTGAAAAACAGAATCAGTTATAATTTTTAGTCCCGTTAATCGATTAAGAAGGCATTTAATCGATTATCTGGGGTTCTGGACTGATTCTTTATAAACTGCGTTTTCAGAATTAATCTCATAAGTTGCATGTTGCATTTATTAGAGAGTTAGAGCATTCTACGTGTTAATTGCTGCATCTATTTGTTAATTGCATTAGTGAGTTTAGAAATGAGAGATTCCTTGCTTTAGGATTGAGTGCATTTCATGTTATAATCTCTCACGTTTTCCCTCACATGTTCATGCATATTTTGATGCGTTTTTTCATGAATTTTATGATTCTGTAACTTCTGTTTTCATAACTAATACTTGTCATTTCACATGAGTTTGTGTTAGATGTGCATTAGAGTAAAGCCTTCATGTTGTATTTGAGCTTAGGTATAGCTTAATATTACTCTTGTAATTCTTGTATAATTGTTGTGAAAGGGAATCTCTTGGTGTCGTATCACCAGTAGAGATTGTGTGTTTCTTCATAGCTTAGAGTGTAAGAAAAGGAAAGAACGAGAGATTCTTTGGCTGGGGCTACGCCGAAAGAAACGTTTTCTTTATCGGTAGGAAGGGAGTCAAACCATTGGATAGTTTCTTTGATTTCTTGTCATTTGCTAAGTGTTGTAATTGGATAATGTGTTTGTAAATTACATTGATTCGATTATAGTGAAGGAAATCTCCCAAGTCAGCCGGGAGGCCTGGATGTAGTTTGCAGTGGACAGCAAACGAACCAGGATAAAAATTCGATTTGCAGGATTTGTTTCTCTCTCTCTCTTTACTGTTTTCAATCGATTTAATTTGTATATTTGATTCAACTAATACATTCTGTTCTTTTGTTGTATTGCAAGCTATTCTGATATACAAATTTGTAAGCTCTGTATTCGTTCTGTTATCGGTTATTTGTTTCGCATTTAATCGTTTCTGTAATTGCTTACTGGTTCTGTTTAATCGATTAATATTCCTGTGTTAATCGATTATACTGTTTCTATTAATCGATTAAAATAGTTTCTGTTTAAAACTGTTTTTTGTGTTAATCGATTAAGACTGTGCTTATAATCGATTATCCTTTTCTCCTTAATCGATTAAATAGGGTTGATTCAGCATTAAGTGTTGATTTGCGAAAAGCGGTAATTCTAACCGCGACACCTATTCAACCCCCCCACCTTCTAGGTGTATTGTAACCACTGATACCTAACAATTACAAGATATTTTACTCTGCAGATTAGATAAGATGATGAGCCTTTATGATACTTGTATAGATAATAACTCGGATAGACTGTGTAAAAAGGAGAAATCTTTATTCATATTCATAAGTAGAACTACAATTTTCTTTTATTCTTTCTCTCTTCTTTTTTTTCAACAAAGAAAAAAAAACATAAAGCACTCAATATTCTCCGGATGCAGTAATCTTCCATCTTTTGAGTTTCCAAGCCAACTTGTCACAGGTTTCATAGAAGGTCCTCATGGTTGGGCGTAGGCCTGTTTCGGGGTACATTTCCACTTCTTGGCGGGCATCATCAAAAGTTCTCAGCCAATCATCCGCAAAGTCCCCAAGACCCTCAATGATCTGCCTACATCTTCCTTCCCACTTCTCCTTGTCCCACTTGCACTCTTGGAGCATATTCTCCCAGTTGTATGACCATTCCTGATGTTTGGCAACTAACTCGTTGTAGGCTTCCTCGAGGTCCTTCATTTGTTCAGAAAGATGGGTTTTGTCACGATTCGCTTCAGCTAATGCCTGGAAACAAGCATCCATCGTAACATTCAATTGATCTTCTCTTTTCTGGGCTCGTATTAAGGCTTCCTGATACTCTTTCAAGGTAGCCCATGCTTGGCCCTCATCCCTTTGGCTAGCATACAAATTCTATATTTTTGCTTGCAGAGTGTGGACATCCCTTTGAGCAGTATGTAGGGCTCGCCCTCAGGCTTTCAGTTGATCAGCCATATCGACTATCTGTTCATCTTTTTCCCTCTCAGACTTGATCAGTTCAGTTATTTTTTCATCTTTCTCTTTACCAGCTCGGATTAGATGGAATTTATCGGATGACGAGCACATGCTGGCATAGTCCCGTTCCAAACTGGTCTCATCCTTTTTCTGTGTAGCGACGGTTTTGTTAAGCTTTTCAACCGCCAGATTATACTTTTCAATCTCATCTCGAGCCTCTTCAAACTTGGCTTCCAGAAGATTGTTCTGACCAATGAGTAGCAGTTCATTTTGGGATGGCCCAACTGGTTCTTTTGGAGCTTCAGATTGTGGCAGCATAGAATATTTCATTCTTTCATTTCTCCACCTTTTATACTCTTCAGTGTAATAGGCTTGGTGTTCTCCAAGTTCATTCTTCCCACAGAGATGAATATTTCTCAGAGCATTCCTCACAGAAATGAGAACTTCCTTGGTGGTTTCTTCATCTTTATACCAGATTGTAATTCCTTGCAGCTTTTCCTGAGGTATGGGATTCATTCCCCATTTCAGTTGCCCAAGTACAAGAACCAAGGTAAAAGAGATGCATCCCCAAGGGCCCATCAACATCATGTTTGGATATTCTTCGCATGAGTACATTATTGCATGATGCTTATCATACAAGCAGCATTTTGTCCCAAAGTTCCTAGGGGTTACTTCTTTGAACAACTTCTTCCAATCATACAATTGAATAGGTTTAATTGCAATGTTTCTGAACCTATGCAGAGAGTATCTGCTCCAATCTAGGTATTGGTGATGTACAAACCGAGTAACCATCCATACATAGAGCAACTGCATGCAACATCGGACTTTGTGGTAACCCTTCTCATGAGACCTTTGAAATGACAAGAGAGTCTTTGTGATTATTGCTGGTACGGGATTAACTCTGAATCTCTTGACCTTGGCGAAGACATCAATTGCTGCTTGGTCTACCATATCATAGACAAAAGGAAATAGGACCATACCATATACCGCTAAAGCAAATGTAGGTTTGAATAATTCCCAATTTCCTTGTTCAATCATCTTAACAAGATGTTTCTTCAAAAAAGGTAGTCTTTAGCCCATACACTTCTCCCTATTTGATTATCTTGTTTGGACCTGGACGTACCCCAATTAGCCTCTCTATATAATCCTCTGTGATATTCTGATTATCACTATACTGATACAACTTGAGCCTGTTTGATAATTCGATATCAACGATTGAAGAACCGATATCAAGGAGGACTTCATACTCTTCCACAGTTGGGGATGCATCTACATTTGGGAATTCAAAGACATGTAGAGTAGTACTCCAATATTGGATCATATCCTTCATGGCCTTCAAGGTCTTTGTATCAACTGTGATGAAAAGAAAGTCGGACAATCTTCCATACTCTCTGGCCAACTGATCCTGAACCTCTTGAGGGATCTTGGGGACCAGATCTGTTAGACAACTCACATCAACAACTTGGAACTCCACCCTTACTCCTTTCTTCACTGACAGAGTGCTGACAGAACCCACAACTTGAGAATCAGTCTTCATGTCTTACTATACTAGTTTTCTCTTTGACAAAGTAATCTGCAAAAAGTGTGACAATTGTAAAGGTGTTAAATAAATGAAAGAAAGAATGCATGGATGAATTCATGAATGAATGATATGCATGTTGTATACCCCCTAGGATAATGGTCCCTATTTAGGGGTAGTAAAATCTTGATTTTATTATATTATTATTTCATAAGTCAATATGGTGATATAAACTCATCCCTAGAGCCTTGCACCCATTAATAGAACTGATTACAGCATGGAGTTAAATGAAATAACCCTGATTAGTCTGATATGATATGGATTATGTCTCTAGGGTATCTGCACCCATCGACGAGCATGTATGGCATGAAAATCATCCCTTAGGGTGTTTAAGCCCATTGATGGGGATACTGAAGGAACTAGCCATTTACGACATACGTCCCATGGTTGCATATAATAAAGGATAGAAATTGTTTGCTTCCTGTGTCCTAAATAAGGTATGACCTACGATGGATTTTTGGAATGTCTATAGGTTATATCCTACGGTGAGGGTACTAGATTTTGTCCAGAGTGGATTTGGTACAGCTCTAGACTTCTAGGTCACCAGATCGCATCCAATCCCGAAAGAAAGGAAACCAAATATCATAGGTTACAAACGAGAAGGATGGAGCCCTCCAAGCCGTTAACTCATGATACCGGAAACGATTTGGGTGGTCCATTCCGCCAATACCAGATGCGACTCAAGGTCACTTACCGGCAAAGCAGATGTCCCTTCTATCTTAGATCCTAATCACTAATACCCGGGTTCAGGGCATATGTATGTGCCAACTCAAGTGTACAATGTTAGTGTGTGAGGAAGCATACAAACTTCTTTAGGAAATTCCCACCCCCCAATAAGTTGCAAAAACAAACATGAGAATTCGCATATAATATAACAAAGGTAATTCAAGATAATAATTCAACCTAAAAAAAAAGAATAAAACAAACAAAAACTTAAGGGGTCCCCAGCAGAGTCGCCAGTTGTCGTGACCCTATTTTTAGTTGGAAGACCGACTCTGCGACTTAGGAAGAGGCGAACTCATTTTCTACCTCTCCCAATTGATTTGGAGTCGCCACTATGGTTTTTGCGGTTAAAATGTAGAAAACTCTCTAGTAAACCCAATTAGGATAATTTGGCCTTTGAATAGAGACTCTAAATTCGGGAGTCGACTACGGGTCGGGGAAGGTATTAGAACCTTGTCCGCCCGTATTAAAACGGTACCCTCACTAATCACACATATATTTATGCCCTTAATACTTATTCATTTAAAACTCAATTAGTAAATCGAAATTTTTTTATGTTTTTTATTTGCATCTGACAATAAGTTATCCTGCTCCTACATATCCCCGGATGTAATAGGAAAATAAAGACTATGTAGTTCTGGTTCGAAAATTGTTTAGCTATTTTGGTTGATTGTTAGTGACTTAAAAAAAATATCGATAAGTTTAGAAATATTATTGATTTGGTTAATATATAATTGTTTCGATTCAGTAAGACTAATAGTTTTAGAAACGGTGTTGGTCGTAGACGTTCGCCTCATTTCTAGGGAGTTAGAGACGACTCAAACCATAAACTCACTATATAAATATCTCATAAACCTTATTTGGTAATATAGTATTCTAATTATTTACGCACATAGAATTTGATGATAAGTAGAATTAATAGTTTAGAGACGGTGTTGGTTGTAGACCTTCTTCTCCTTTTCGGAGAAGTTAGAGACAACTCGAACCATAACCTAACCATAAAAATTCCATTAAAAATATTTTTATAATTATTTACATATATATAATTTTAATGATAAAATATTTTATTACTTACATGTATATACATAGGAGATGTCCTAAACAATTTATGAAGATACGCCTTCGTTTCTTTATTAACTTAGGAATTAATAACATAAGTAATAAAATATTTTATCATTAAAATTAACCAATCCCTAATCTCTCCTCTCTTCTCCGCAACTTTCATGGAAGCTGGACAAGGTCTTCGGTGACATCTTCATCCTTTTGGTATCCATGACGATGGGAGGCAACAGCGATGATAAGGTGCGTGTTGAAAGCGTATTACAGTGTTTTGCTGGGAGTTTTCTCCCCTCAACAAATCGTCTTGACAGTAGTGTCAATTTGTTGAAAGATTAATACTCTCATTTTCGTTATGTTCTTTTTATTTGATTAAGTAAGTGAACTTGGTTTTATTCTTTGTTCGCCATCTCGGCTTTGTTGAAATAAATTCCAACGCCGGTATAATGGATTCAAGAATATTCCAGTTACAACTTACTTCTTTAATAATCATGTAAATAAGTCATTCCTTCTTTGCCCCATCTCGGCTTTGTTAGAATAAATTCTAACGCCGGTACAATGATATCGAAGCAATTACCTATTAAAAATTATTAAGTACCTTTGAATACCATCTCGGTTTTGTGGAATAAAATTCCAACATCGGTTTAATGGTATTCTAATATATAAAAGTGATGAATAGTTAGTTGTTAGAAACAAATAAATAAAGAACAAACAAATAATAAATTTAAGTGACCTTTTATTTATTTACTCCCTTTCGAGTTCATTTTATTAACAAACCAAACTTCTTCCTTAAGGAAGATTAGTATTAAAGAATAAATAAAATGCGGAAAGTAAATAACAATATATAAAAGTTAGTAAGTTAGCTTCATCACTTTTGTATATTAAAAGATGTTTTCAACATATAAATTTATTGATAACACTTTACTATTTTACAATTTACACCTCTTTCAAGATTCAATTGTAGTATAGTATAGGGTTATGTCGAACCACAAGGAATTGCCTAATAAAATGAATTATATAAATATGTCAAAGCACAAATAATGGGTAAACATATTTTGTTGGTTTTGAATTGAATTTCATATAAACAATTAACATTAAACATAAACTAAGCATTCACAAATTCTTGAGGAGACAAGATCAATTTGAATAAGGAAAAGATATTTCTCAACTTCTTTTGAGTTTGAACTACATAGACAAGTTCTTATGTTTTACTTTGATTAACTCCAAACACCAAGTTCTAAATCCTCCTTTTAGTGTATGTCCTAAAATGGTAGAATGATAATCACTTATATTTATTACTAAACAATATGTTATATC
>NW_017724645.1:0-7667 GCF_001865875.1 Lupinus angustifolius | reverse complement strand
AAGAGATTAGGTTGTCACACCCTAACCATTGGCGACTCTAATATTGAATTAGTAATGAATGTAAGATCTTAAGAAAAGCATGCTTAACTTGGCAAATAAACTAAGTAGTACAACTACTTCTTAGTTTATTTGTTAAGTGTTTGAGACAAGTAATTTTATTGACTTGAAATCATTTTTTAGGTGATCAATCTAAAAAGAGCATTAAGTACTTTTCAAAGAAATAAAATTCACCAAAGCACCAACTTGAATGATTAAAATTCAAACTTTTGTAAATTAAGAAGAAGTAGAAATTACATAACCTTTATTCAAAAGAAAATGTTTAGGAGCATGAGCCATCTATCCAAGGATTGGATGCTTTTGAGTTCCAAATGAGAGTACAAAATTGATTTTTGCATCTCATTTTCCTACTCATTTTCTCCTCTTGAAATCTAAACTAAAAACTACAAAACTTTCTTGAAATTAAAAGCTCTAAACTAAGAAATGAAGAAAGAACTTCAAAGAGAGGTTCCTAGTGAGAGATTTCCTTCTTTCAAGTGTTTTTTTATCTAATATGATGTTTTTTGCTCGAATGAAATGGTCTCTATTTATAGGCCTCAATGCTGGACCACTGAGCTGCTTGGCTGGATCGCTAAGCAGTTGACCAAACCCTTCAACATGAGTTTGGTCCCTTATTCAAGTAGCTTAGTCACCTCCTTGTGCTTGACTCATCAAAGCTAGTTGTGGGCTATGGTCTGGTGCTTGCTGATCTAGTCAAGAGTCTGGTTCTCCCCTGAGCTGCTTGGTTGGACCGTTGAGCTGCTTGTTCATCAGCTTGTGCTTGTGCCAAGCTCGTGTCTGACCGTGTCAAGGTGAATTTCTAATCGTGCCAGGTCTAGTCTGGTGCTAGGTTGAGCGGCTAAGCAGGTCCGCGCAGCTGCCTGGTTGAGCAGTTTGGTCCAGGTTAGGCTGGTGTCCAGGTCAAGCTAGTGTCCAGGTCAGCTCAAAGGGGCTTGTTCCATGCTTAACTGCCGGGTTGAGCACCTTGATTTTCTTAACTTTTTGGCTTTGTTGACCATGAGTCTTTTTTTCTTCTTTTCTTCATTTTAAATCCTACAAAATTCATAAAAAGAAGATACAAACACAAATATACTAGATTGTGGTATTTTATTACAAAAAATATTGTTTTAAGTTGTTTTTTTTTTCAATTATGCTTAAGATAAGTCCCCCCAATGTAAAACCTTGTTTGTCCTCAAACAAAAGGTGAAAAATATCCGAAAAGTAATTTGGCTAAAAATAATAATAATGATCAACATGATTTCAAATGTATAAGCATGTCAAAAATAAATTTCAATGAGATTTTTCATGGTTTGTGAATTTAGACACATACTGCTCCAAACAAGAAATGAATGCTTTTGCTTATAGAAAATGCGTAACAATTTACCTAAGCAAATATTTTTCTAACCAAAAAGTTTTTCTTTTGCACACAAGTTCAAAGTTAGAACTTTTGGAGGGTAAGTGTTTCACTCAAATTTGTTTGTAGTAATTTGTACTTGTTTTTCATCTCACATATTCTCTTAAATTGCATAATTAATCAAAGATCACTAAGGTCTTCTTTTTGGTTGTAATGAGGCTTGGTTTGGATAATGGTTTTTCTAGATTTTCAAAGCTAAGTCTAAAAAGAGAGCATTTTTGAAATTTTTCTCAATGGAATATTTTACTCTTCTTTTCTTTTCCATCATTTCTCCCAACCTCTTTAACTTTTTGAACCTTGACTTCTATTTTTCTCAATCTTTTTTTTGTTTCTTTTTTTTTTTCATTTTTGTTTGAAGATTGAGTTTCTTCTTTTTCTTTTAAGAAGAAAAGTCCACCAATTCCCCCTCCAACTTGATTCTTTCAAACCATTCTTTAAAAATTTAATGCTCTCTTAGAACATAGTTTCAATTTAATTTATGAGATAATTTGAAAAAAAGTGATTTCATTTGTTTGGCTCAGAGGGGCTTATCAAAGGATGTTCCTAATTTGGTTTGGAAATTTTGGCCTTAGGTTCAACTAATCAAAGAACATGCCTTGATCACTTCTTATTATTTTTATGCAATTAAGAGATTTAAAGATTCAAACAAGTCTAATTAGACAAATCAAATGTTGATTCTCACTCATGTGTTTGGCTCACTCCCTTACTTGGTTTGGATTCACACTTTTTAATACAAAAATATTTGCAAATATCTTGTTACATAAAATTGAATTTTCAATTTGCAAAAATTTTCAAGTAATGACATTATGCGATTTTTTTCACACAAGTTTAGCATACATCTCATTTTGCTCAATCAAAGCTTAATTTAAAGTATGCTTAACATTTCTAATCATGCGATCATGCTTCTAAAATTTTGTTTCAGCCATTTGTTTTTCAGTTTTGAATTTTTTTGAGTTTTTGAACAAACAAATTTACTTTTTACATTTTTACACAATCTAGTCAAGAAAGAAATTTTTTTAAATTACATCAAGTCTGGTCCCCCCTTTTTTAAATGAAGGCTTGTCCTCAAGCCTTAAAATTTTTTGGGATTTACTTGATATGATTTAAAAATAAAAATTAAAAATTAACATAAAAAAAAAATTGATGAAATAATTTTTTACCACCCATTGGATTACCTTTCAGTTAGCGCTCTTTTAACGTCATTAGTTTGACTTCAATCTTTGGACGAGATTATTTTGATTCATCATTGATGATGGGGCCTGACTCATCACCCAAATAAGGTTTTAACCTCTGTCCGTTAACCACCCAAGTTGCTTTTGTCTTGGGGTCTTTCAACTCAATTGCTCCATATTCTTTTACTTCGTTGATGACAAATGGTCCAGTCCATATGGTCTTGAATTTTCCTGGAAGTAATTTGAGTCTTGAGTTGAATAGAAGTACCTTTTGCCCTTGATAAAAAAATTTCTTTTTGATTTTGGAGTCATGGTACTTCTTTGTTTTCTCGTTATACAATCTTGAGGATTCATATGCTTGGAACCGCATTTCTTCTAATTGATGTAGTTGATCCTATCTTTTAACCTATGCGTCCTTTAAATCAATGTTTATAAATTTGATAGCCCAATAGGCTTTATGCTCCAATTCAACTGGTAGATGACAAGCTTTCCCATAAACAAGTTGATATGTAGTTTTTCCTATTGGTGATTTAAATACAGTTCTATAGGCCTAGAGAGTATCATTCAGTTTTTGTGACCAGTCTTTTCTTGAAGCAAAGACTGTTTTTCCCAAAATTCTTTTTAATTCTCTGTTTGATACTTCTGCTTGGCCATTGGTTTGTGGGTGATAAGGTGATGCTACCTTGTGTTTAACATTATAAAATTCTAGGGTTCTTTTCAATTGGGAATTTATAAAATGAGATCCCCCATCACTTATTAATACTCTTGGTGTACCGAAACGAGTAAATATGTTATTTTTCAAAAAATTTATCACAGTTTTCGCATCGGCTTTGGATGTTGCTAATGCTTCCACCTAGCGGGAAATATAGTTAACAACCACCAAGATATATTCATTTCAAAACGATGATGGGAAAGGTCCCATAAAGTCAATGCCCCAACAATCAAAAATTTATATTTCTATAATATTTTGTAAAGGCATTTCACTTTGTTTTCCAATTCCCCCAGACCTTTGGCATGCATCACACTTTTGGACATACAATTGGACATCTTTATAAATAGTTAGCCAAAAGAATCCAGATTGGAGTACTTTTGCCGCGGTTCTGTTCCCATTGTAATGTCCCCCATAGGCCGAATTATGGCAGTGCCATAATATTTTCTGGAATTCATTTTCATCAACACATCGTCTAATAATATTATCGTTTCCTTCTTTAAATAAGTAAGGTTCATCCTAGACGTATTGATTCATTTTTTCGAGAAACTTTTTCTTTTGTTGATAATTAAAGTGTTCAGGAATTATACGTGATGCTTTATAATTTTCTATATCAGCAAACCATGGTCTTATCTGAAGTTGAAATAGCTTTTCATCAGAGAATGTTTCTGCTATTTCTTGTTCTCTTAACGCGACTTCTATATTAACCAATATGGACAAATGATCTGCCACTTGGTTTCCTTTTCCACTCTTGTCGCGGATTTCTAAATCAAATTCCTGCAAAAGCAACACCCATCTAATTAATCGTGGCTTGGAATCGGGTTTCTTTAGAATATATTTGATTGCAGCATAATTAGTATAAACAATTGTTTTTGCCCCAATCAAATAGCTTCTAAATTTTTCCAATGCAAATACTATTGCTAGCAGTTCTTTTTCAGTTGAAGCATAATTAATTTGTACTTCATTTAAAACTTTGCTAGCATAGTGTATTGCATGAAATACCTGTTCCCTTCTCTATCCTAGAACTGCACCAACTGCATAATTAAGCTTGCATCACACACTAGTTCAAATGGGGATTTCTAGTTTGGTGTAGTAATGATAGGAGCAGTTACCAAGCATAATTTTAATTGTTTGAATGCTTCTAAATAGGATTTATCAAAATTAAAAACAAAATCTTTTAAGAGTAAGTTGCATAAGGGCTTAGCTATTTTGGAGAAGTCTTTGATAAATCTACGACAAAACCCAACATGTCCGAGAAAGCTTCTGATTCCTTTAACATTTGTTGGAGGAGTCAGCTTCTCGATCACTTCTATCTTAGCTTTATCAACTTCTAATCCTTTAGCTAAAATTTTATGCCCAAGTACAACTCCTTTAGTGACCATGAAATGACATTTTTCCCAATTCAGAACCAAATTAGTCTGCTCGCGTCTTGCCAAAACTGTCTCCAAATTTGTTAAGCAAGCTTCGAAAGAGTCTTCGAATACAGAAAAATCGTCCATGAAGACCTCGATGCATTTCTCAACCAAATCAGTGAAGATAGCCAACATGCATCTTTGAAAAGTTGCAGGATCATTACATAGTCCAAATGTCATTTTTTCTATATGGATAAACACCAAATGGACATGTAAATGCTGTCTTTTCTTGGTCCAATGGATCCACAACAATTTGATTGTATCCGGAATACTCATCCAGGAAACAGTAGAAGTCTTTTCCGGCTAATCTTTCCAACATTTGATCCATGAAGTGTAGAGGAAAATGGTCTTTTCTTGTGGCGGTGTTGAGTTTGCGGTAATCAATGCAAACTCTCCAACTAGTAACAACTCTGGTCGGAATGAGTTCATTGTTTTCCTTTCGGATCACTGTCATCCCTCCTTTTTTCGGTACCACTTGGACTGGACTTACCCATTTGCTATCTGAAATGGGGTAAATCATGCCAGCCTCTAACATTGTCACAATCTCTTTCCTTACTATTGCCGGATTAAGTCTTCTTTGTGGTTGAGCACATGGTTTGTAATCATCTTCCATCATGATTTTATGCATGCAATATGATGGACTGATTCCTTTGAGATCTTTTAACTCCAATTTGGACAGCTCACTATTAATGATAATTGGATTGTTGGTTTCCCCATTTAAGAAAACATATTTCAAATGGGATGGCAATTCCTTCAGTTCCGGTTCTGATTCTTTTTCGGCTGGTCCACTTGGATTTTGGTGTAGAAATAATTCATCAGAAAAATATCTGATGATTTCTTCTTCCACTCTATTTTCTTGTATCTCCGAGGATTTATCAGGTTGAGGGTGTTCTGCATAAATTTCTTCATTAACATCTATTTGCAGACATTGCCCTTTATCCTTCGGATGATGCATTGCATGGAAAATGTCAAATTCGATTTCGTCATTTGCAACTCGGACTAGTAATTTGCCATTTTCCATGTTGATCCCCATTTTTGCTGTCCTCATAAAGGGTCTCCCTAAAATGAGCGGGATCTTCGTATCTTCAATTATGTCAATGACAGCAAAATCAATCGGGATCAAGAATTTGTCCACTTTGACCAGAACATCCTCTGCAACTCCTTTAGGATATTTTATGGATTTATCTGCTAGTTGCAAGGACATCCTTGTAGGCTTTAATTGAAATCCTCCAATTCTTTTCATCATGGATAGTGGCATCAAGCTTACGCTGGCTCTAAGATCGACAAGAGCTTTGCCTACGGACACATTTCCAATAGTAACTAGAATGGTCACATTGCCTGGATCTTTAGATTTGTGAGGAATGTTTGTTTGAAGAATCGCACTACAAGTGGCATTGAGTGAAACAATTTCTTTTTCTTGATAACTCCGCTTTTTGGATAGTAGTTCTTTCATGAACTTGGAGTAAATTGACATTTGCTCCAAGGCCTCAGCAAAAGCGATGTTGATTTGCAGAGTTTTGAATATTTCCATGAATCTTGCGAAGTGTTCTTCTTTTTTGGCTTTTAACGGAGCTATCAGGTAGGGTATTTTTTTCTATACTAGTGAGTTTGACTTTTCTTCTTTTCTTACCTCACTAGTCTCTTTTTCTTTTTCTTCTTTTTTATTTTTTCATCTAATCTTCCTTTTTGTTTTTCAACTCCACCAACTATTTTTCCACTTCGAGTTGTAACACTTTCACAAAATTCTGACTTGACCAGATAAGTTTTTCTCAAGCTGTTAATTTGTTCTTCTATTTTTGTGAGAGCATCCTTGGTGTTTTGTTGATGGTTGATAGTGGTATGCATGAATTGGTCAAGAATTTTCTCCAATTCGTTATGATAAGTGGGAGTTGATTGGAAAGCATAGAAATTTTGATTGTTTGCACAATTATTGCACGAAGAACTTGCTCTGTTGGTTTGCTTTATTTGTTCAGGAAGATCTTGAATATTTTGATGGACCATATTGAGCTTGGATTGAAATTCTCTGATGAATTGCTCAACTTCTTGTTGCAGATCAACATGTTGGTCCATATCTGAAAATTTGAGAACAAAACGAATCGTTTTGTCTATTTCCAAAAGAAAGGAGATTAGTATGTGAAGAATTCATAATGTTCATTAAAATAACTTGTACAAGGGCAAGAATAATTTTATGTACAATTATTTGATTAATGACATATAAATATGAAATGTTCTATTATTAAAGCAATTCCCCGGCTGCGGCACCAATTTGTTGAAAGCTTAGTTCCGGTGTTTTGTTGGGTGTTTTCTCCTCTCAACAAATCCTCCTGACAGTAGTGTCAATTTGTTGAAAAATTAATACTCTCATTTTCATTATATTATTTTTATTTGATTAAGTAAGTGAACTCGGTTTTATTCTTTGTTCGCCATCTTGACTTTGTTGAAATAAATTCCAACGCCGATATAATGGTTTGAAGAATATTCTAGTTACAACTTACTTCTTTAATAATCATGTAAATAAGTCATTCATTCTTTGCCCCATCTCAGCTTTGTTAGAATAAATTCTAACGCCGGTACAATGGTATCGAAGCAATTACCTATTACATAATTATTAAGTACCTTTGAATACTATCTCGATTTTGTAGAATAAAATTCCAACACCGGTTTAATGGTATTCTAATATATAAAAGTGATGAATAGTTAGTTATTAGAAACAAATAAATAAAGAACAAACAAATGATAAATTTAAGTGACCTTTTATTTATTTACACCCTTTCGGGTTCATTTTATTAACAAACCAAACTTCTTCCTTAAGGAATGTTGGTATTAAAAAATAAATAAAATGCAGAAAGTAAATAACAATAAATAAAAGTTAGTAAGTTAGCTTCATCACTTTTGTATATTAAAAGGTGTTTTCCACAAATAAA
>NW_017724644.1:0-450 GCF_001865875.1 Lupinus angustifolius | reverse complement strand
ATTTACACCTCTTTCAAGATTCAATTGTAGTATAGTATAGGGTTATGTCGAACCACAAGGAATTACCTAATAAAATGAATCATATAAATATCTCAAAGCACAAATAATGTGTAAACATATTTTGTTGGTTTTGAATTGAATAGCATATAAACAATTAACATTAAACATAAACTAAGTATTCACAAATTCTTGAGGAGACAAGATCAATTTGAATAAGGAAAAGATATTTCTCAACTTCTTTTGAGTTTGACCTACTTAGACAAGTTCTTATGTTTTACTTTGGTTAACCCCAAACACCAAGGTCTGAAATCCTCCTTTTAGTGTATATCCTAAAATGGTAGAATGATGAACACTTATATTCATTACGTCTATAAAGAGACTAGGTTGTCACACCATAGTCATTGACGACTCTAATATTGATGTAGTAATGAATATAAGATCTTAAGAAAA
>NW_017724643.1:0-9294 GCF_001865875.1 Lupinus angustifolius | reverse complement strand
ACTTCTCAAACAAATAAAATTAACCAAAGCACCAACTTGAATGATTAAAATTCAAACTTTTGTAAATTAAGAAGTAGAAATTACATAACATTTATTCAAAAGAAAATGTTTAGGAGCATGAGTCATCCATCCAAGGATTGGATGCTTTTGAGTTTCAAATGAGAGTACAAAACTGATTTTTGCATCTGATTTGCCTTCTCCTTTTCTCCTATTAAATTCTAAACTAAAAACTACAAAACTTACTTGAAATTAGAAGCTCTAAACTAAGAAATGAAGAAAGAACTTCAAAGAGAGGTTCCTAGTGAGAGATTTCCTTCTTTCAAGTGCTTTTTTTTATCTAATATGATGTTTTTTGCTCGAATGAAATGGTCTCTATTTATAGGCCCCAATGCTGGACTGCTGAGCTGCTTGGCTGGACCGCTAAGCAGCTGACCAAACCCTTCAACATGGGTTTGGTCCCTTGATCAAGTAGCTGAGTCACCTCCTTGTGCTTGACTCATCAAAGCTAGTTGTGGGCTATAGAACCAGCTATTGTGAGCTACTTCTGAAAAGCTATGGTGGGCTACTTGAGGTGAGGTCATGGATGACTTCATGTTTTGCTTGATGGTTAAGTCAAGTCTGGTGCATACCGCCCAACGCACCTGCTTCACCGCTAAGTTGCTTGTTGAGCAACTTCTGATTGTGTTGACTGGGACGTGACTTGGTGCTTGCTGATCTGGTCAAGAGTCTGGTTCTTCGCTGAGCTGCTTGGTTGGACTGCTGAGCTACTTGGTTGGACCGCTGAGCTACTTGTTCAACAGCTTGGGCTTATGCCAAGCTCGTATCTGACCGTGTCAAGCTGAATTTCTAACCGTGCCAGGTCTAGTCTGATGCTAGGCTGAGCGGCTAAGCAGGTCCGCTCAGCTGCCTGGTTGAGCAGTTTGGTCCAGGTTAGGCCGGTGTCCAGGTCAAGCTAGTGTCCAGGTCAGCTCAGCGGGGCTTGTTCCACGCTTAGCTGCCTCGTTGAGCACCATGATTTTCTTGACTTTTTTGCTTTGTTGACCATGAGTCTTTTTTTTTCCTTCATTTTAAATCGTACAAAATTCATAAAAAGAAGATACAAACACAAATATACTAGATTGTGGTAATTTAGGTATATTTGGCACTTATCAGTGCGGTGTCGTCTTCTCTCCTCCTTCATCTTCTTCACCTTTCCTTCTTCCTTTGTTCCAGTGGCACCGACGACTTGAAGAGGGTTCATACACGGTTGGAACTGGGACGGCTAGGGAGACACGGTGATGGTCAAAGCCTCGAGGCCACCATCTTTTGTCATCCTCGGTGGTTCACCACCGCAACCACCACGACACCAAGGACAGGTGAAGCACCATATCCCCTTGGATGCAAGATGTTTTTTTTTCATTTTTTATTTACGGCTTTCACCGATTTGTGAATTGAACTCAAAGTTCTTAACCGTATGTTGTTGTTTTTGATCTACCTATTTTCGTTCCCAAGTTTTACCCCTCATCTCACAGATTACTACAAAAGGATTTAGCATGCAATAAATGGATGAAAATATTGAAAAGGACCTCTGTTTTTTTTTACTTCATAATATTAGACTCACCAATGTTAATGACTAACACATATTCATAATGTTCAAGGCATGAGCAGCATCGAAACAAAACAACGTACATAAGTTTTTTACAAATCACGAATTACAGGGTTAAGATTAAACAATTTTTTTTTGAAAGCGTTGTGTTATGATAATGATTCAATTCCTGCGATTATATATCATTTAGCATTTCAGAATAACGTTTGAGAAGGGTGCTATGGCACCTGTTTAAAATTGCTAACACAGGGATGTAGTAGGATTTCAGGATAACCCCTTTTTTACCCTGCGGAGAACTATGTATACCTGAATGTTTTGTATCTGAGCGTATCTCTTTGCTAGATTTGTAGGTATGCAGGCAGTATCTATAAATGCTTGTTGGACATGTGTTTATGGATTATGCTCTCTGCTTCATTAAGTGTATGTGGATGATATCAATATGTTTTTTTTTTGCTTACTTTCCCTATAGTTGTTCTCTCTGTTCTCTTTGAAGTGCTATCCGCTTTTTGGTATATGATAGTTTGTTCTCCCTTTTTTTTCGTCCCCTCCTTGGTATGCATGACAAATTTTTTTATAGATGCCAAAGGCTGATTGTAAGGATTAAAAGAAACTTTCTATTTGCCCCTTTTTTTAGTAACGTGCCATGACTCTCTATTTCTGATTCTAAATTTTAAAACTGGTCATCAATCCTGCCTGTCTAAATTGAAATCAATAATTCTTGATTTGCACCTCTTAAGTAGCACTTTACTCTGATTCACGGCAGATTGGTGTTCTTTTGGAATTCCTTGAGTTAATTCCATGAATACTCTTGATGTTTATATGCTAACCTTTAATGATTGCTTTGTTTTCTCAGTGATTGCTCTCTCTGAAACTACTCAAACAATTACTCCATTCATGCTGATTATGAGCATGTGTAACTATTGAGAGGTTCTTTGTTTGCCTTTCACATAAACTTACTGGTTGTCTGCCTTTTATTTTGTGTAACTGAAAGGACCTTTGGATTATTCTCTGGTTTTTTAAGGCTTCCCAGTTATTGTTGATTCATAATTAGAAGTGTAACTTGCTTGATCTTTGTCATTTCTTTGTAGGCACGACCTCAACAGACTTATCAATGCTCTGCTCGAGTTTCTTAGTTCTTTTTGCTGGGACCATCATAAAGCTATCTTTAGAGGTATTAGAGCCACTCTCTGCATGAAGATCTGAATAGGCCTAATCATATAGTGAAGGGCAGCAGTAACATGGCCAGGATTTAGCCCGTACTGAACATAATGTTGAAGATTTATGGTCCTGTGCATATTGATGCGGGAGAAGTGTCTAACTTCTTCATCTATTTCCTTTTTGTTATTGAACTTGTTCACTCTTACATTACTCACTTTGCTTCTTCATCTTTGGCAGTAAGTATTGTTCTTCTTGGACTCAATTCAACACTTATTTGAGTAATACTTTCGCACAGAGAACTCAACATCAATTTTACAATACTTGTTTGAGAAAATATAGATAGAGAAGTGTCTTGTATGTTTTTCCTGTTTTATCATAAAAATGGAAGTGATGTAACCATAGTATATAGGTTTTGAATGGAAAATATCATTAACAATGGTTGTTGCACACCATTTTGCTTGAACCAATTTTAAACCAGTTAAGAATGGCTGAATTATCGGTTTAGCCTGTATTGATTGCTTTAGTTTTTAGGTGACACTAAAAGTAAATGCATGTTTTCTTTGACTGCAGTGAGCTTTGCAATGTGGCGTCCAAGATCCATATATATATATACCCACGAAGAGGTGGAGAATATGACACTTGGGATGATAAGTGATGATACTAATAGCTGTTTAGATCAGGCACCAGTGATCATGGAGGCATCAAAGTCTTCCTCAGTGGGTCGGCCAGATTCTCCAACAGTAGTCAAAGTCTAAGCTTCAGGGTTTTCTTGAACATTATGCTGCACCAATCATGCTACAGAGTTATCTTCACATTCTCTATGTTATGCTATGTTTAATTATTACCCTCTGAGCTTCTAAGCCATGAAAAAGTTGCACAGTCAGCACTAGTAATAATATCTGACAATTAAGCACTTTATTTGTTAAATAGGGGCTTAGTCACAACTTCTTGTAGTAATCCATTACCTAAGACTTGGGTACTATGTAGAATAAAGATGGTGACAGTTTCCAAATTTCCTGTTATGGTGGTGTAATAGAAATAGTATAATTACATATCTGGTGGTGTTGTGACATCGTTTACAGTTTCGGAAATGACTGATAAAGAACATGCAAAATATTGTTTGGTAAAATTATGACAAATACACTCTAAGAAAATAATTGAGATTGTCATCAATATCATGTTATTAATTAGGGGGCATTCGACTAAAGAAGCTGGATGTTACACCATGGTATAAAGTTTTATAATGAAACTCACCCATAAAAAGTTTAAAAGAAGATGACCATATGTTCATACAAAAGCTAAAAAGAAATGGGTGGGATAAAATTGAGTGTTTACAGATACTTTTCTATATCCTTGTTAATTATGCATAAAAATATATGTTATATCTCTGCTTGTTTGTTGGTAAATAACTGTGCAATAAGCTGATTTGGTAATTCTGCTTCTGTTACGAGTTAATCGATTAAGCCCACTGATTAATCGATTACCTTCGCTGTTTTCCAGAACTGGGTTTTGGTGTGAGAAGCGGTAATTCATATCTGCTACACCTATTCAACCCCTTCTAGGTGTGTCTAGAGTGTCTAGACCACTGATACCTAACATTATCAAGTGCTTCGAAGCAAAACTTTTGTGCCATTGGAGCTTCATCCCATATAATTAACTTTGTTTGTTTCAATAATTTTGCAAGTTCATTCCATTGATGAATGTTACAAATAGAGTTGTCAAAAGTTGGTACTTGAGTTTTGAATTTAGAATGTGTTGTCCTACCCCCAGGTAATAGTAAAGAAGCTATACCACTTTAATCCACAGTCAATACAATATTTTTTTGAGATCTCAATGAATATGTTAGAGTATGCCACATGTGCGTCTTTCCAGTTCCTCCATAAACATATAGAAAAAACATCTGACCTTCTTGACGGTTAACAACTTACATTATAGTCTTGAATATTTTATATTGTTCTTATGCATAATATAAAATGAAATTGTTTGTTATCATCTTATTATTAGAAATAGATTTATTAGTACTAAATTAAATATAGAATTTTATAAGAAATTGGAAGTACCTGTTAAAGAGTTGAAAAGAGTATGGAAGTTTCTTTTTAATTCATCTGTATCATAATTAAGCTCTTGATATATTAATCCATTGCCTAATTGAATTGTTATGTACTCATTTGGGAATGACATTGAATGATAGTCTTTCAAACTCCTCCGATTTCCTTCAAGTAGTTTTTCAATCTCCAATAAAGTTAGATTTTGTAGTTGTTCATCTGTAAGAACCAACCCTATAAGTTATAAAATGTGTCATATAATATAAGATATTTAAATTAAATAAAGTTTTAATAATAGAATGTAATATAATTGTTGAATACCTTGATTATTGGAGATATTTCTTTGATTGTAAAGAATTCCATCAGATAACCATTGCCACATGTTCTCCCAAACATGATTTGGCCTATTCATTGATGTGGTTAAAAGCATTGTGACAAATAATTTCCTCAAGTAGAAACCAAAACCCCAACCCTTTGCTTCTCTTAGTACTTCAATGTATTCTCTATCATCCTTAAGTAAGCCACTGGCAAAGCATGCATCCCTAAATGTTTCATATCAAATATTTGAAACTGTTCTAATATTTTCATAACAAGTTGGTCCTTTAACAACTGTCAACATCATCCTAAGATAGTACAGCTCACCAGTGCATGGAGAAACCCAAATTAATCTTCCAATTGTGTAACCTGATTTTCTTGGCTTCCAAGACCTAGTTTTCTTCACATAAACAAATTTTGACACATATTGAGCATAGCTCAAAGTTCTACCTTCTGGATATTTTTTATTAGCTTCCATCCAGGATGTAAACATAGATTCTGATACAGTTGGTCTTGAAAGAATGTTGTTAATATCCTTGTGATCAATAAAGTAAACAGGTTGTTCTCCTAGAAGATGAAAGTATAATCATTCAACAGCAGGTTGTCTTCCACGAATTGGAAATTTAAATATTCTCCAACATGATTCTGATGGTGATACATATCTACAATCAAGATATTGCTTAACCTCATCAATGTTATCGGGAGCCTAGGATGCACCGTCATCTGTTAGTTCAATAACAACAGTGATCCTATCATACCCTTTGTTTATTAACTTGAATAAGTACTTAACTGAGGTACTTTGGTTACACCACTCCATCTTAATATGAGCTTGGTACTTAGTTAATAGATGCGGGTTATAAGGGACAACATATTGATTGTTAAGAGAGATACCATTTTTTCAACAATGTTTCCATTATCTCTTCTCATATAAACATGATATCCTTCTTCATCAACAATTCTAGATTGTTGAAATTGTTTTGGAAAATACTGAGAACACTTACCATCTTTCATACATGGAGAAGACATATTGCAAGAAACACATGGACCATGAGTCATATGTGACTTTATCAAGTTGTACAATTCAGGATCATCATTCTGATTTGGAATCTCGGTAGAGATAATTCTATCTATCATTTCGAGAAGGATATTTGCTAGAAAGATGCAAAAAGATAAGCAGGTGCACATGTGGTAAACCTCTCTTCTGAAATTCAATTGTGTACATATTTGAAACATTAAATCATAAAGGAATAATAAGTTTCCAAAATTACTTATATGGTAACATATATGAGATGAAGGAAAATATATTGTCAAGTATATACTTACATGCAATTACTTTACCCAACACATGCCTTTTCTTGGTATCTTGAAGCAAGTGTTCAAACTTCATTTTGAACACTCTTGAGATTATATGTGGTCTATCATGCGGCTTCAAGCCCAAAGGATTAAGGAATCTTACAATTTCAGGCCAATTTGGATTGCATCTCATTGTTACAAACAAATCAGGAAATCCCAATGAACTACAAATGGCCATCCCATCAAAGTATAATTGATCCATGTACCTATGACTACCAAAAAAGGTTGAAGGTAATATGACTTTTTTTCCAATATTTGATCCTTCATTTTGGTCATTTGTTTGAGACTGTTTCAAATTTCTGTATTTATCAACCCTTACCTTTGATTGATTTTTTTTATAACAGATAGTCGATCAAACTCAACCATAGTATAAGCATCAACTAAAAATTGATGAAATAGTCTTCTTGACCTCAACAAAGTTTGAGCCTCATTCTTCCTTGTTTGCAATCTAAAGGATATCCATTCTCTTACTGTTAGACGATTTCGTTTCCTATTTTCAGAATTAGATCTGGCCTTGTGACAAGCATTGTGTCTATAACCATCCTCCCCAAATGTAAATAACAATGGATATTGAAAAGCTAAATAGCTTACATGTAATTCATCAATTATCTTTAAATGACCAGTTTATGTTTCCATAATTATATCTCTTTTTTATGTTGAATCAATATCTCCAACTATTAAGGCAGTCACTTTAGAAATTGTTGGTAAGTTATTCACTCTACCATCAGAATTTCTTTCGGAAATTAGCTTCAATTTCAAATTAGGAATTACACCATTTTTTAATCTTTCCCTTGCCATTCTGAAGGACTTTGCATGGACATTATTTTCATCAAACATTTGTGATAATTGGCAAACTATTTAGGAATCAACCTTGTTGTTCCTATATTCATCAATTGAACAACAAATCAATAAGATTGCACATAATATAAAAAAAAATATGTCATTATTATCCATAGTAATATTATTATTTACCTTAATCCTTCCATCTTGTTTTGAATTTCATGTTCTATATCATAAATGTAAAGTTGCGCAAACTTTGGGCCTTGTTCAGGCATCGGCAACATACTCCCAATATGATGACATGGTTATCTTTGTATCCTAATAGTTGGAGGACCTCTACTATTTATGATAGATCTATCAAATTTTGGACTCGCATATGTGAAGGCAAACATCATGTTGTATAGACGAATATTGTTTTGATAATTTAGACTATCACGGGAGTGCAAATCAAAAAGAAGATGTTGAAGGATTGGAGGAGGTGTTTTCATTTAGGGTTTTTGTACTTTACCATTACAACAGCAAAATTCATTTTTGGGTGTTGTAGTATTTCTATGTTTACGCTTTCGCTCTTCATACCACATGCATGCTCCACAATGATCACATTCAATAACAGGATCACCAATATCAGAATAACCTAAACAAACAATTTTAATGTTAGTGGCTAATTTTGTGTACTATAAATTAAAATTTATAATGTATAGTAAATAGATGTTGAAGGATTGGAGGAGGTGTTTTCATTAAGGGTTTTTGTACTTTACCATCACAACAGCAAAGTTCATATTTGGGTGTTGTAGTATTTATATGCTTACGCTTTCGCTCTTCATACCACATGCATGCTCCACAATGATCACATTCAATAACATGATCACCAATATCAGAATAACCTAAACAAATAATTTTAATGTTAGTGGCTAATTTTGTGTGCTATAAATTAAAATTTATAATGTATAGCAAATAACCTTCATGATTTTGAAACATTGACGGCGTAGGGGAATTATCGAATTTATCTTCATCTTCCGAAGAGTATTGAATATTAACATTGTCTAAATATAAAGAATATAAGATATTATTGTTAAAAAGAATAATTAAATTAACAATAATAAATTAAATAATTGAATCAATACCTTCTATGTCATTTTCAAAATTGACATCATCTTCATTTGTATGATTATTTAATTGGTGACTAAAACTTTTCATTGACGAAAAAGGAACCATATTTTCTTTTGTTGTTGCATTGTTGTTCAAAATTTGAACATCTAACATTTTCCCATATCTATTCATAAGATTTATGCATATAGATTCTTGATTAATAATTCTTTTTTCCTAGCCTTATCATGGATTTCTGATGGTTTGGTATGTGATGTCAAAGTTGAACAGATGTTGATGTTGAATAAACCATAGCTCTCTTTCAAGTTGGCAGAATTTAAATCTATACGTGAAAGTGGGGTTCTACTCATTTCCATCTATGTAAAATTTTGTTGTTGGGACTGTACCGCTAAACGTGGTTGTTTTGTTCTTGAATAATTTTAACCTTTATCCTTCAAAACTGACTTTCTTTTATTTCTTGCTATTGAAGAACAAATGTTCAGATTATTTGTATCCATTTGATATCAAACAAAATAGATATGCATTCATAAAATCAAGTCATGTTTTATGCACAATGTATAAATTCAAGTGTAAGGTTAGTGCATAACTTAAATAATTAAACAATAATCCAAATAGTAATAAACGAACAAACATTTTATGGTTGTTATAGGTGGAATACATTCCCTTTAATATTTAGTGCTAACTTTGATTTCACTTTTTTTAGTTCACTTTACCAATTGAAGGTGTATTTATGAGTACAGAAATGTTAGCTTCCTATTTAAAAGTTTATTGCTGCAGATTTGGATATGCTTTCAAAAACTTGTGTTACTTAGTAATTAAATTATATAAAGTAATCGTTAAAAATAATACTTTTTTGTATCCATATAACAGTCCATACAATTGTAAGTCATACATATGCAATTCATTTAAAAAATATCTGCATTGTTGGGTATCAGTGACAGAATACACCTA
>NW_017724642.1:0-6026 GCF_001865875.1 Lupinus angustifolius | reverse complement strand
TAGGTGTCGCGGTTCCCACTTACCGCTATTTTCACAAAATCTCTATTCTGGAAAATTACCCAGTTAATCGATTATAGCTATGACTTAATCGATTAAGTCACATAGAATTAGCAGTTACTGAATGGCTCAATTACACAAGAAATTACAGATTATACAGAAATAATATAGCAGCTATATTTGAACACAAATGATCTTTATTTGGTAGTAATACCATATTCAAAATATCAGCTACAATAGGCAATTAAAAGCTACTAAAAATAGTAAAGAGATAAGGGAAAGAAACAACCTTCAACAAGGTTTTTATACTAGTTCGTTTTGTGGTCCACTCCAAAACTACATCCATTCCTCTCCTTTGATCCGAGAGATTTTCTTCACTACGTTGGTTTGACCTCACCCAATCGCCTAGCAAAACCTTTCCTACGATCCAGCCCCAGCCAAGACTATGCTCTAAACTCAAGACCTCCAAGTATAGGTGAATACTCTCTGATCTCTTTGGTTGTACGACACCAAAAGACGACTTTCCTTGTTACACAAACAACACAAAAAACAGAGTAATGTGAAGCACTAAAATAGCTCAAATATTACAAGAAAGAACATGAAGAACATGTAATTTCTATCCTTAAGAAATCTCTAAAAAGTAATGAAAGAATCATACAAGAACATGATAGGATGATGAACACATTTGATAATATGCAATGGATGACATGTTACTCCCTAAGCATAATACTATCTCACATGCAATTCTCTCTCCCTATATGACATACACTGAACATGAAAATACACAACTTAGCAATTCTAATATGAATGAATAAATGTATTAAATCGTATATAAAATCTATTGGAAATACAGTTTATATAGCAAAGTTGTTTTCCACCCAGTTAATGGATTATGTTGCTTGTTAATTGATTAATGCGCTGTTAGAGAGTAACCGAAATCCGTTTTTCAGTTATCTTTTGAAACTGTTAAAAATTGTATTCACGTTAATCGATTAAAGCTTTATTTAATCAATTAACTGACATATTTTTAGTTAAGATGTTACTTGGTAAACTACCTATATGTTATGCTTATCAACTATACATGTTTTATCTTTATGTTATGCCTAATATGCACAAATAATATGTATGATTAATGTATGAACATATAATAAACTAGATGTTATATCTCATGTAAATGATATGATAGTATTTAGACTTTGTGAGATTGGCATCTAGGTTTACCTAACCTAGACTCAATAACTAAGACACATCTAAGACTCTAGTCTAGACATGAAGCTCTTGAATCTTTGGCATGTTGATTTGTTGAGTTGTCTTTAAGCTTTCACTATGTCCTTTGTCTTCATCAAAACATAGGCAAGCATAAGTGACACATTGCACTTTCAATCTCCCCCTTTTTGATGATGACAAACTCAACACCAAATTTGTTTGGATGCATAGCTTGAAGATGATCACAAAATGCATGGTTGTTGATTTCAAAGTTAAAGCGCATAGCTAGACAATGGAAGCTTCGTATTATTTACAACCTACACACATTAAACAACAAAACAACCTTTCTCCCCCTTTTGACATTATCAAAAAGATAAACTAAATGAAATTTTGGTTAAAAGTAAGAAGAGATGTGAAGTGAACTCAAATTGTAATTAAGCAATTAATGTTGGGAATGTAATTAATTAACCAGTTGATGAAATAATTGAACAAGTGAACAAATTTACCAGCATTTAATTGATTAAAACAACATGTTAATCGATTAAACCAACAGAATATAGCAATATGATAGATTTAATAGCATGGAGGGTTATACATGAACTAATCAAGCATGAAATGATCAAGCATTTACGTTATAACAGTGCAATAGTATGCTCAATCAAACATAAGATATACATATAACCATACATGATCAAGATCCATTAAACATGCAATCAAGCTATATTTGACATATATACGCAAAATGAAACCACAATAGGAACTATTTAGGTTCAAATGGCATACATATCAAGTCATAAAGTTGCAGCAATAGTAGATAGTTAGAGTTATAATCCAGAAAGCAAAGATAAAATATGTCTCGAAATTACAAAGCAGCATAAATCCTAAAAATTAGCCATATAGAAGGACTGGACCTAGGGCAATCTAAGATCTAAGGCCTTCTAATCTAGGGACGCGGAGGAGGATCTTTGTCACCAGGTACGGTCAGACTAAAATCACCCCGGATGAGGAACCTCAGCTTCTCAAACTCTACACAAAACCTCGCATTTTGTGCCTTAACAATGTTCTAGACAAAGCTCCTCATAGCCTGATAGTGGTTATCGATGTAAGCAACCTGACGCTCCTCAAATTGTTCCAAATCAGTATGGTAGGAGTCCTTCAAAGACTGAAAGTGTAAGTCCATCATGTTGTTTAGCCTTTGCTCCATGGCATCCAACTGAGCTAATCCAAAGGATGATTCTTGCTGCGCAGTTCCAGATGGCTCCCCCTGAGTCTCTCCTTTAGGTTGATCTGTACTAGCCCGATCCTCATCATCAGATAGCTCCAAATCCACTATAGTAAAATCTTATTGGTATTGCCAAGTACTTCCATACTTGTAGATACCCATCTTGTGGATAAGGCTTTCACCAACAAGGTGATCTTTGTCAGAAGTCTCTGTGACGATGGTGTCAGATACGTCAATATGCAGATAGTCAATAATTCTCGATATAAAGATACTGTAGGGAAGCAATTTGGATTGCGATGTAGAGATGTTATACATGACCTTCAGAATTTCTTCAAGCCAATTAACCATTATATTCTCCTTCACAACATACATAAATTTCAGATCATTAAGAGTAGGTTGGGCGTGATTACTGTTCCTCTGAATCAACATGTACGCAATCAAATAGTGAAGCAATCTATTCTCTACCAATAAAGAGCCAGCTTTAGTTAGTTCTCCCTGGACATATAGATGGGGACCTCTCAAACATGATTTATATACCTCAGCAACATTGAAATCAACAAGTCATTCACAATTACCTAGGCTAACACCAGTAGTGGATAAGCCACCCACATTCATAAAAATGCTACTATCCATCTCAAATAGATTTCCTGCAATCACATACCAGTACTATCATCCTTATAACAGAAGTTAGTGTAAAATTTCCTAATCAAAGTGGGGTACAGATTACCCGTTAATTCCAAAAACATTACAGCTCCTTGCGGAAATTCGAAATTCTGTTCCGCCATCCAGGTAAGATCAACATACCTTATGTAGGTGGGTTTCCTTCCCAAAAATTTGGACAACCGGGTCTCCTGAAGTATGATTGAGTAGTAGGGATCTCCACGGTCGTGCCTCACGTTCGGATTTGAAGATGAAGCATTAGGAGGCCTACAAGTGCGGTGAGCAGTTGTCTTGAACTTCTTCGAATGTCCTCTTTCCATTGTTTGAAAGTGCAATGTGTCAAGAGAGAACTTATGCTTGCCTCTGTTTTGATGAAGACAAAGGACTTAGTGAAAGCTTAAAGACAACTCAACAAATCAACATGCCAAAGATTCAAGAGCTTCATGTCTAGATTAGAGTCTTAGATGTGTCTTAGTTATTAAGTCTAGGTTAGGTAAATCTAGATGCAAATCTCACAAAGTCTAAAAACTATCATATCATTTACATGAAACATGCCATCTAGTTTATTATATGTTCATGCATTAATCATACATGTTATTTGTGCAATTTAGGCATAACATAAAAGGTAAAACATGTATAGTTGATAAGCATAACATATAGGTAGTTTACCAACTAACATCTTAATTGAAAATATGCCAGTTAATCGTTTAAGTGAACATTTAATCGATTAACGCGAAAACAATTTTTAACAGTTTCAACAGATAACTGAAAAACAGATTTCAGTTACTCTCTAACAGCCCGTTAATTGATTAACAGACTACATAATCGATTAACTGGGTGAAAAACAGTTTTTCTATATAAACTATTTTTTCAACAAATTTCATATACAATTTTATACATTTATATTAGAATTGCTAAGTTGCGTATTTTCATGTTCAATGTATGTCATATAGGAAGAGCGAATTACATGTGAGATTAGAGTGAGATAGTATTATGCTTAGGATTAACATGTCAGTCATTGCATATTATCAAATGTGTTCATCGTCCTATCTTGTTCTTGCATGATTTTTTCACTACTATTTAGAGATTTCTTAAGAGTAGAAATTACATGTTCTTCATGATTTTCATCTTATACATTTTCATAGTAATTGTGAGATTTGTATATGGTTTGTAACTTGTTCTTTCTTGTAATATTTAAGCTATTTTAGTGCTTCACATTACTCTCTTTTTTGTGTTGTTTGTGTAACAAGGAAAGTCGTCTCTTGGTGTCGTACCACCAAAGAGATCAGAGAGTCTTCACCAAGACTTGGAGGTCATGAGTTTAGAGCATACTCTAGGTTGGGGCTGGATTGTAGAAAAGGTTTTCGTAGGGGATTGGGTAAGGTCAAACCAAGATAGTGGTTCTGGGAACTCAAGAAGGGAGCATTCAAGGTCTTGTAATTGGAAGTGTGTATGTAAGACACATTGGTTTCAATTTTAGTGAAGAAAATCTCCCGGATCAGAGGGAAGGACTGGATGTAGTTTTGCAGTGGACCGCAAAATGAACCGGTATAAAAACCTTGTTGCATGATGTTTCTTTACCTTATCTCTTTATTGTTTTTAGTAGCTTTTAATTGCCTATTATAGCTAATATTTTGAATATAGTATTACTGCCAAATAAAGATCATTTGTGTTCAAATATATCTGCTATATCATTTCTGTATAATCTGTAATTGGTTGAGTAATTGAGCCTGTCAGCAACTGCTAATTCTATACTACTTAATCGATTAAGTCATAGCTTTAATCGTTTAACTGGGTAAGTTTCTAGAATAGGGCTTTGGTGCAAACAATGGTAAGTGGGAACCGCGAGACCTATTCAACCCCCCCTCTAGGTGTATTCTGTCACTGATACCTAACAAGTGGTATCAGAGCTAGTACGTTGTGCTAGCTCATATGTATCAGCATGATCCGTTAGGGAAATTAAATGGATTCCACCAACCCCTTTGGCGGTGATGGCACATCCATTAACCGCCCTCCCGTATTCAGTGTCAATGATATGCCTATTGGAAATTCCGCATGAAAATCTTCATAGAGTCCATCGACTCGGATATTTGGGAATCCCTAGTCAACGTGCCCTTCGTTCCATAACATTTAATGGATGATGAACTGAAAGATAAACCGAAAAGTCTATGGATCAATGATGAATGCAAAAAGCTTCAATATAACCTGCGTGCCAAAAATATCATCACATCGGCCCTATCCTATAAACCGAAAAGTGCTAAAGAAATGTGGGACACTTTACAAGTGACTCACGAAGGCACTAGCGATGTCAAGCGTGTCAAGCTCAATGCCCTGACACATGAATATGAGTTATTTCATTTGTTACCAAATGAATCTATTGGTGATATGCAAATTTTTTTTACTAATATAGTTAACCATTTAGTTGCTTTGGATAAATTGTTTAACAAAGGAGAGCTTACTAACAGAGTTTTTCGCTGTCTTGACAGGAGATGGCAACCAAAAGTAACAACTATTATGGAATCAAAGGATCTTGACTCCAAGGCTTTTGGCGACATTGTTCGGAAAACTTCAAGAGCACGAAATGGAGCTTGGACACCTGACTATTCACGAAGAATTAGATCGCAAAAACAAAAGTATATCTCTCAAGGAAACAATGTCTCAATCCACAGAAGAGAGAGAAGGAGATGAATCTGATTCAGATATAGACGAAGAAACTTTGAGCCTTCTCGTATGCAAATTCGGGAAATTTCTAAAGAAAGGAGGTTCAAACATTTCTAGAAGAAAGAAGCGCGGGAGTCAACCAGAAAAGGCAAGAGTAAAGAGTGCTTCACTTGCCATGAATGTGGTAAGCCAGGACATATGAGGTTCCAATTTCCTACTTACCTTAAGAAAGTTGATTCAGATAAGAGCACTCCTCGGGACTTCAAATCGAAGAAAGCTT
>NW_017724641.1:0-2142 GCF_001865875.1 Lupinus angustifolius | reverse complement strand
ACCAACTGTCTGTGATTCTTGCGATGATTTGAAAAATGAAAATTTGAGATTAAATGAAAAACTCGCAAAACTCACAGAGAGTCAAAACATGTTAGACACTATGCTTAGTAAAACCAGGAATGTTGGTGACTATACCGGGATAGGATATATTCCCTCTACGCGTAGGAGAAGACCATATATGAGACCTATTAAATTACCCAATAAGTAAAATTTAATAAAAAGGTTCCTACATGCTTTTATTGTGGCACTCATGGCCACACTTCCTACTCCTGTTATATTAGAAAATATGGTATACCTAGTGGCGTTTATGTGTGGATGAAAAAGGGAGATAACTCCCTAGTTACTAATAGAAAAGGACCTAACATAACATGGGTACCTGAAAAAGGCAAGTGATCTATGTATTGCAGGTATGTCTTCGAGCACATGGACAACATTGGTATCTTGATAGTGGATGCTCGAGACATGTGACGGGGGATAGGTCAAAATTCCTAGATATATCCTTGCAAGAAAAAGGGTTTGTCACTTATGGAGACAACAACAAAGGGAAGATACTTGGCACCGAAACAATTGGCAACTCAAATCAGTCCGTGATCGAAAATGTGTTATATGTTAAAGGTCTGGAACATAACTTCTTGAGTATCAGCCAACTATATGATACAGGTAATTGTGTATGTTTTGATTCCGAGTGGTGTATTATTCGTGACAATATATCTAACAAAGTTAAGTTTGTCGGATATCGTATAAATAATATCTATATGGTAAATCTGGAGGATGTCACTACTCTATTTTCAAAATGTTTTATATCAAAAGAGGATGACATCTGACTTTGGCATAGGCGTGTGCTCATATTCAAATAAAGCATCTAGATAAATTGCCTAAAAATAATTTGGTTAATGGCCTACCAAAAGTTGATTTTAAAACTCAAGAAACTTGTGACACTTGTCAAAGATGTAAACAAGTTAAAAACTCTTTCGCTATAAAGAATGTGATATCCACAACAAGACCTTTGGAGCTTCTCCATATGGACTTTTTTGGACCATCACAAGTTATGAGTTTTTGTGGTAGCTTTTATGCTTTAGTGATCGTTGACAATTTCTCTAGATTTACATGAACATTATTTCTTTCGTCCAAGAGCGATGCTTTTAAATCTTTCAAAAACCTTGCCAAGCAAATCCAAAACCAATTAGATAATATATATTCGATCCGACCATGGTGGCGAATTTGAAAACCATTTATTTGATAAGTTCTATAATAAATATGGTATCATGCATCAATTTTCGGCCCCTCATACCCCTCAACAAAATGGAATTGTTGAGAGGAAGAATCGAGTCTTAGAGGAGCTTGCTAGAACCATTCTAAATGAAAGCAAGGTTCCTAAATATTTTTGGGTCTTGCTATGTGATTAATCATATACTCTTGAGGCCTACTTTTTCAAAAACTCCATATGAACTTTTAAAAGGTCGTAGACCTAATATTTCTCATTTTCATGCTTTTGGGTGTAAATGCATTATATTAAACAATGGAAAAAAACTTTAAGTAAATTTGATTCAAAAGCTGACGAGGGTATATTTTTGGGGTATTCATTGCATAATAAAGCTTATCGAGACTTTAATAAATATTCAATGCAAGTAGAAGAGTCTATGCATGTCCATTTTGATGAATCTTCTCCAAAAGAGAAGAGGAAGGTATTTCATGATGATGTTGCAGGTGCTTTGGAAGAAGCATACTCTAAGGACATGGACTAGAACAAAGAAGCAGAAGTAGAGAAAACTGTACAAGATGAGCATCAGGACTTGCCAATCACGTGGAAGACCAAGAAGGATCATCCACTCGACAAAGTGATAGGTGATATAACTAGGGGGTGGTCACCCATAGCTCTTTACATAACTTTTGTAACTTTGTGGCTTTTGTATCTCAAATCGAGCCTAAGACCATTGATGAGGCCATTGAGGATGTGCATTGGGGTATAGCTATGCAAGAAGAGCTAAACTAGTTCGAGCATAATAATGTATGGGACTTGGTCCATAAGCCTAAAGAACATCCAATGATTGGTACTAGATGGGTCTATCGTAATAAATTGGATTAATCTGGCTTGATAATCAGAAATAAAGCTCGCTTAGTGGCCAAAGGCTACAACCAGGA
>NW_017724640.1:0-739 GCF_001865875.1 Lupinus angustifolius | reverse complement strand
TCCTGTAGCCAGATTAGAGGCCATAAGGATGCTTTTATCCTTTGCATCAATTCTGAACTTCAAGCTCTTTAAAATGGATGTCAAGAGCACCTTCTTGAATGGCTACATTCAAGAGGAGGTATATGTATATCAACCTCCCGGCTTTGAAAACTTTAAATATCCGAACCATGTATATAAGCTCAAAAAGGCCCTTTATGACCTGAAACAAGCTCCCAGAGCTTGGTATGATAGATTGAGCTCTTTCCTCTTGGAAAAAGGGTTTGTGAGGGGTATAGTTAATACTACCCTCTTTATTTGTATATTAGATAATCATGTGTTTTTAGTTCAAATATATGTTGATGATATAATCTTCGTATCTACTAATGACATTCTATGTAAAGAATTTTCTTAGTTGATGCAGGGTGAATTTGAGATGTCGATGATGGGTGAGCAGGCCTTCTTTCTTGGACTTCAAATCAAACAAACGGAAAGCGACATCTTCATTCATCAATCGAAATATTGCAAAGAGTTACTGAAGAAGTTCGATATAGAAAAGTGTAAGAGGCTTCAACACCTATGGTGTTCGCATGCTATCTAGATAAAGATGAAAAGGGAAAAGCAATCGAGGTAACCAAATATCGTGGGATTATCAACTTATTATTGTATTTAACTACGAGTCGCCCCAATATTATGTTTAGTGTTTGTATGTGTGCTAGATTTCAAGCTTTGCCTAAAGATTCACATTATACTACTGTAAAAG
>NW_017724639.1:0-520 GCF_001865875.1 Lupinus angustifolius | reverse complement strand
CGGAAAGCTGAAATTCTATTCCGCCATCCAGGTTAAGTCGACATACCTTACGTACATGGGTTTGCGTCCTAGGAACCTCGCCAAATGGGTCTCTTGCAGAATGAGCGAGTAATAAGGGTCACCGCGGTCCCGGGTGGAGGATGAGCCAGCTTCCGGTCTTCGTCCATGATTGGCAGCAGTTTTGAACCTTTTTGCGCGACTTTGCTCCATTTCAATGTAGAATCCGAATTGATGTTGGACGAGGCAGAAAAGGATTGGGCAAACCTAACCTAGGGTTTAATTTGGGGAAAAATTGGAATTTGATGGAATGAGGATGATAATGTGAGATTTCAAGGTGGTTTTGAGAGGGTTAGGGAGAGGTTTATCTACCTTATAGCACTTGGATCAGTTGAGTTGCAATTTCAGAGACTTACAAGTGAAAAGAGGTGGAGAAAATGCCGGAAAAATCGTGAAACCGAGGTGCTGTTTGCACTTAAGCTGCTGGTGTTAATCGATTAACGGGCATGGTTAATCGATTAAA
>NW_017724638.1:0-348 GCF_001865875.1 Lupinus angustifolius | reverse complement strand
GGTTTTCAGCTAGCAGAATGGTTTCAACTCTTTAGGGCTTATGCATGCATTTTAATGGATTAATCGACACAATTTTTAATCACGAAATGAAGTTATCATGAGCTATCATTTTGCACTACAACATATATCATTTAGAACAAGAGACAAATAAACATATAGAGGCAAGACATAAAGCAAACATCTAGGCAGTTTCAATCAAGATATTGTTCATCAAGAATTCCAAGTTCTCTCCTTAGAACATATAAAGTATCCCGTGGAAGGGGCTTGGTGAAAATATCTGCTAACTGTCTAGAAGTTTCAACAAATTCAAGAACGCAGTCACCTTTTTGTACATGATCACGTAAGAAA
>NW_017724637.1:0-541 GCF_001865875.1 Lupinus angustifolius | reverse complement strand
CTACAAAATTGCAAAAATTTCGTAAGGAACTACGGGTTACCACTCCCGTAGATATATCACCTATTACTTTGTTGATTGGGAGAGCTTTCTTGGTTTTCCACACAGCAGGCATATCTGAATGCTCCTAAGATCTAGTCTGACATTCTTCATTGGTTGCTGTCTTATCATCCACGTCCTTTGAGTATGCTTCTTCTAAAGCACCTGCAACATCATCAGACACGACCTTTCTCTTCTCTTTTGGAGAAGATTCGTCAAATTGTACATGGTCGGCTTTTGAATCAAATTTTCCTAAAGCCTGCTTTCCATTATTTAATATAAAACATTTGCATCCGAAAGCGTGAAGAAGGGATATGTTTGGTTTACGGCCTTTCAAAAGTTCGTAAGGTGTTTTATTTATATTAGGCCTTAGAAGTACTCGATTTATAACATAACATGCAGTATGAACTACATCTGCCCAAAAGTATTTGGGGATATTACTTTTATTAAGCATGGTTCTAGCTAATTCTTCCAACACGCGATTTTTCCTCTCAACAACTCCATT
>NW_017724636.1:0-885 GCF_001865875.1 Lupinus angustifolius | reverse complement strand
GTATATATACTATTTTCAGGTTAAGTTGGTTTTGGATTTGCTTGGCAAGATTTTTAAAGGATTTGAACGCATCACTTTTTGCAGATAAAAATAAAGTCCATGTGAATCGAGAGAAATCATCAACAATAACTAGAGCATAGTAGCTACCACCAAAACTCATGATTTCTGATGGTCAAAATAAGTCCATATGGAGTAATTCCAAGGGCCTTGAAGTGGAAATCACATTTTTCTTTTTAAAGGAGTTTTTGGTTTGTTTACACTTTTGGCAAGTGTCACAAATTTCTTTAGTTTTAAAATTTAGCTTTGGTAGCCCCTCAACTAGTTCGTTTGATGATAATCTATCTAGATGTTTTACATGGATGTGTGCAATGTGTCTATGCCAAAGCTAGATGTCATCTTCTTTGCTGACTCCTCCTCACTAGAGATGCTTGATGTCGTTTCCTCCTCAGGTACATCCCATACGATGTAGGCTTTCTTAGACTTGAATTCCCTGGGAGTGCTCTTTTCTGAATCAACCTTTTTCAGATATGTTGGACATTGAAATCGCATGTGTCCTACTTTTCCGCACTTGTGGCAAGTGAAGTGATGATCCTCCTTTTCTCTTTATGAATTTTCTGAATTTTCGAACAAGGAGACCCATTGTTTCATCATCCAGATCGGAGTCAGATTCATCATCATCTTTATCTTCTTTTGTTTTGGAGGTCCTAGCCTTCAAGGTGATGCTCTTCTTCTTCTGGTCTGAATCTTCATGCATTGTCAAGCGACCCAATTCCATTTCATGCTCTTGAAGCTTTCCAAATAATGTAGCTAGAGGCATAGAGTCCAAGTCTTTGGATTCCACAATTGCAGTCACTTTTGGTTGCCATTTCCTATCAAGACAACGTA
>NW_017724635.1:0-773 GCF_001865875.1 Lupinus angustifolius | reverse complement strand
ACTTGTAAAGTGTCCCACATTTCTTTTGCATTTTGGCACTGCGAGACCCTAAAGAACTCATCATAGGATAGGGTCAATGTGATGATGTTTTTGGCGCGTAGGTTATACTGGACCCTCTTGCGCTCATCATCGGTCCATAGACTTTTAGGTTTGTCTTTAGGTTCAATGTCCACTAAATGATGTGGAACGAAAGGGTCATTGACTACGGATTCCCAAATATCCGAGTCAATGGCTTCGATAAAAATTTGCATGCGGACTTTCCAGTAGACATACCCTTCACCACTGAATATAGGTGGTCGGCTAATGGATGAACCATAAACACCAAACGGGTTTGTAGAACCCATTTTATTTCCCTTAGGATCACGAATACGCGGTTGAGCTAGCACTTTGTACTAGCTCTGATACCACTTGTTAGGTATCAGTGGCTAAAATACACCTAGAAGGGGAGGCTGAATAGGTGTAGCAGTCAAAGTATCCGCTTTTTCGAAAACAACAAATTATTCAAAAATAACCCCAGATTAATCGATTAACACAATTACTTTAATCGATTAAAGCAGCTCAGAAATTACAAACATATTCAGTTTCTTGCACGACAATTAACCGAGTTTAACCGAATGTACAGAGCTTACAATATATCAGATTTACACTAATATAGTATAGAAACAGAATGTAGCAATTAAAACAACTATACAACATAACCGATTAAAGCAATAAAGAGAGAAAGAGAGAGAGAGAGAAATCCTGCAACACGATTTTTATCCTGGTTCGTTTGC
>NW_017724634.1:0-18270 GCF_001865875.1 Lupinus angustifolius | reverse complement strand
TGGGAGATTTTTCTTCACTATAATTGAAATAATGTTTTACAAGCAATTCTTCCAATTACAACACTTAGATATTCACTTGAAAATAAAGAACCTTATTCCTTGGTTTGACTCCCTTCCTACCGCCCAAGAAAACCTTTCTTGCGGTGTAGCCCCAGCCAAAAAACCTACTCTTTCTATCAAGAACACTAAGCTAATGAAGATACAACACAATATCGTTGATGGTAAGACACCTTGAGATTCCCAACGTTACAACACTTTTCACAACAAAAACATAGAGTAAACTAAAGCAATTATGATGCTCAAAACAGACAATTAAGATCTTACTCTAAAATTCTAACACAAGTCTCATATAACATGACAATGTATTGGTTGAAAACAGTTTTTACAGAATGCAAAATCTTCACAAAAACATCAATGAATGCATGAAAACAGTTTAAACAATAGCATATTCTACTCGTTGTGTGTTGCCCTATTTAACCATTTTGCTTGTTGGTTGATTCTGTTTGTGTTGGTTAATATAGTTGTGGTTGAAATTTTTGCATGAAACTTTGTTTCCACACTTCTTTTATCATATATTGAATAATGAATACACCATAGTCAATCACCTCACTATTGGTTGTGAGATACAAACAAGTAGTAAATAGTGTATCTGTTGATTTTCTATTTTTGACATAACTTTTGAACCGTTAATCAGAATTCGAAAAATTATATATACATTTGGGGTATAATAATCCAAGGATTAATTCTATACACACTACATCTATAGAACCCACCTTAAAAATCCAAAAAGACCTTTTTTACTATTTCTTTCTTATTTTACAAGTTTTATTTTGAACTTGTTTTAATTTTGCTTTGTTTAGTTAAATTAGTTAAACTTTGAATTTTGTCTTGAAACTTTTATAGATATTTTATTTGATATTAGGATGTTATTGATGCAAATTTTGGTTGCTCGCTATTGAAAAGAGCTTTTTACATCAGGAATTCCCCCTCAACAACAAATGTGTCACTTTGTTGAGAGAGTTTCCCAATTGCTAGTTTATTTATTTAATTTAGAGAGATGAGTGATGAACAATTTATTTAATTAGTGGCTTTATTTATTTACTCCATTTTCGGGTTTCTTTTAACAATACCATAAAGGTCGGTCTCATTTTATTAAGTTAATCATACATTTTCTTATGAAAGGTTGATATCAAAGAATAATAAAATAAACAAACGAATAAAGTTAGCAGTTAATCGTACCACTTCTTTCAAGGGTTGGTATAAAAATAAAAGAATATGGTTATAAATGAATGTTAGTTACAGAAAAATAAATGATAGAAAATAAATGTTAGTTGTGGAAAATAAATGTCAGAAAGTAAATGTTAGCGGTTAGATTTATTATTCATCACTCTTTTATTGTCAAGTAACAACCAATTGATTGGATTGCGCTTTTTACATATTATTCCAATGTACAAAGTTACAAACCATGAATTTGTTTGAACTTATGTTTTTAGGAATCCTTAATCAACAAATAAAATTTATAAGTTAACACTTTAATATGTTACACTTGCATCTCTTTCAAGATTCAACTATTGTATAGTATAACATTATGTCGAACCAAAGGGAATTGCATTAATATAATATAATCATATAGGCATATTACAGAAAAAATAATGTTTAACAACTTTTTGATGATTTTTGTGTTATGTTGCATAAAATTTAACAAGAAAACATAAACTAATATTCACAAATTCTTCAGAAGAAAATTCGTTTGAAATATGGAATTATTTCTAGATTCAAATGATTTTGAAAATATTAAACAAGTTATGTGTTATACTTTGGTTAATTCCAAACACCAAGTCTTAATCCTCTATATAGTGTCCTAGTATGGAAAGATGATTTTCAAACCTTACGTAATACACTAAATAACAATTAACTACCACTCGTCTGAGCAAGATGTCACACCCTACTTCAGCTTCCATTAACTTTATTTAGCCTTGAACATAAGTTTCTTAAAATAGATGCTTTAATATGGCAAGTGAACTAAGGTGTAGGTTATACTTTTTAGTTAGCTTATCAATACCTTAAGAAGAAGCATTTTTGGATCTTTAATTCAAGTTTTAGCTGATCACACTAAAACTGCATTAAGAACTTCTTAACGAATCAAAACTAACCACAAGTAATAAGTTGAAAAAATTGAAATCAAAAGATGATACAAATGAAGAAAAGAAATAACATTTCACCATAATCCAAATCATTGTCTAAGAGTATGAGCCATCTATTCAAGGATAAGATGTTTTTGACCCCAAATGAGATTACAAAATTAACTTTTGCATCACATTTTTCAACTCCTTTCTCCTCTTGAATTCTAAGAGAAATTTAAAAGAATTTACCTAAGAACTAGCTTGGGACAATGACACCAAATTATAAGAATTATAGATAGAAGTTTTTGGAGAGAAGAAGTGAAGAATGAAATGTATTTTGAATGGTGGAAGATGGCCTTTATTTATAGGCAACTAGGTCACAACTTGGCCCTCTTGGTCCAGGCCAGGCGCACCAAACCCTTCAACATGGGTTTGGTCCTTGGCCAAGCAGCTTCGTCAGCTGCTTGTTATTGACTCACCACAGCTATTTGTGAGCTATTTGACTAGGCTATTATGGGATATTCTGAAAAGTGCTCCGGGACCTTGTCAAGTGAGATCATGTATGATGCCATCATTGCTTGGTGGCCATGTCAAGTTGGCCATTTGTTGGGTCCAGCCCACCAAGCTGCTTAGGTGGCACCGCTCAGCTGCATGCTTGAGCAGATTGGTTAGGCCAGGTAGGTGCTTAGTAAGCAGGTTGTCTTGTCTAGACAGGTCTGTGGTTTTAGGCTGGGCGGTCCAGGTGCACACTGAGCTACCTACTTCAGCAAGTTGGTTTGTGTCAGGCTTGAATATGACCGCGCCATGCTTGTGTCTGATTGCGCTAAGCTGAGCTGCCTACTTCAGCATGTTGGTTTGTGTGAGGCTTGAATCTAACCGTGTCGTGCTTGTGTCTGATTGTGCTAAATGGATGTCAGGTCAGTTGGGCGGCCCCGTTGTGCACATCAGGCTGCTTAGTGAGCAGCTTCATTTGTTTAGTCCCTGCTTTGGCCAAACACTTAGCTTGCCATGTATCCATTTAAAGTGGCTTATATGGACACCTCCATGCTTGACTATTTTTCTGAATTTTTCTTCTCTTGATTTTTCCTAAAAACTTCACACAAAGATATGGAAAAGAGTTGGACAAAATATAGAACCAAAATATGACAATTTATCTAAAGAAGTGTTGAATTAAGTTGGTTTTCACATGTTCGCATAGGATAAGTGCCATGAAAATTAGGTAATTTTGGCACTTATCACTCACTGAAATTTAACATGCATTTCCCTTACTGTCCTACATGGTTGTTACTGTTGCATTTAGTGCATGACTAGGGGAAACTCAGGTTGTTTAAATCCAATAACTCCTTAAATTGATAGAACGTTTCATAGGTTAGTTAGAAAAATTAGGAATTTAACTTTAGATAGTGAGCCTTTTCATACTGTTAATCTAGGTGATAATGATACTATTTCTGTGCATTCTGCTACTTCTGTGCATTTTGTTGCATACTCTGAAAATGTGGTTAAACCACCTCCAATTCCACGTGAGAGGACATTAAGGGAGCTGGTTGCACCTGATTTCACATATGAAAGCTTGTGTATCCAATATCCCAATGAGGATGTGCCATATATGCTCAAAACTGGACTAATACATTTGTTGCCTAAGTTTCATGGACTAGTAGGTGAATGTCCTCATAAGCATCTTAAAGAGTTCCACATTGTATGTTCCACCATGAAACCTCGTGATGCCCAATAGGATCATATATGTTTGAAGGCCTTCCGACATTCACTTGAGGGCCCTGCAAAAGATTGGTTGTATTACTTGGCCCATGGTTCCATTACTAGCTGAGATGACCTAAAGAGAATCTTCCTTGAGAAATTATTTCCTGCCTTTAGAATCACTGCAATCATAAGAGATATTTCAAGTATCAGACAATTACATGTTGAAAGTTTATATGAATATTGGGAGAGATTCAAGAGGCTATGTGAAAGCTTCCCCGATCATCAGATCTCTGAACAACTCCTACAATATAGGTAAATATGTTCCTCACATTTCTGAAATATGTAAGGACCAATGTACATTTGTTGTAGCTTGCATCATAGATAATAACAAATTTGAGAATGTTATGCTAGATCTAGAAGCTTCAATTAATGTTATGCATATGTCTGTTTTCATGTCTCTTTCACTTGGACCTATGCAACCCACTGGGTAGTTATTCAATTAGCAAATAGGAGTATTGCCTACCCTACGGGTTTGATAGAGGATGTCTTGGTTCGGGTTGGTGAACTTTTTTTTCGTGTTGATTTTAACATTCTTGATATGAAAGAAAGATCATATCGTAACACAATTCCCATTATTTTGGGGAGGCCATTTTTTAGAACAGCCCAAACCAACATAAATGTCCATGCTCGAACACTTTCTATGGAGTTTGGTGATATTGTGGTCCGGTTTAGTATTTTTGATGATGTGAAGCATCCTTCTGAGGATCATTTTGTATTTCATATTGATTTGCTTGATGATTTAACTAATGAGCATATCTCTGACTTTCTTAATGATTTTGATTCTATGTCATTGATAGACTCATATATTTGTCATACATGCACTGATTCTGAAATGTGTAATTCTTGTATTGATGAGTTTCTGCAAATTTCTGTTGATTCAAATGTTATAGAGCCAGATTGCATTAACCCAATTGCTGCAGAAAATCACACATCAATCTGATTTACTTATTCAAGTGCAGGCTACAGAATCTACGTCTACTAGTTTAGTCCCATCTATTTTGCAGACACCTTATTGGAGCTTAAACCTTTACCTGATAACCTAAAGTATGCTTACATACAAGATGATGAGAAGCTCTCTGTCATTGTTTCCACCTCCCTTGATGTCGATGAAGAGGAGAAGTTGCTGCAAGTGTTGAAGAAGCACAAAAAGGTCATTGGTTGGACCTTAGCTGTCATTCTTGGTATTAGCCCATCCATGTGTATGTATAGGATACTCTTGGAGGGTGAAGCTAAACCAGTGATGTAACCACAAAAGACACTCAATCCCGTGATCCTTGGTGTTGTGAAGAAAGAGGTCACCAAGCCTCTACAAGCTAGGATTATATGTCCCATTTTTTATAGTCATTGGGTGAGCCCGATTTAGGTGGTTCCTACTAGAATGCAGAATAGTTGGAGAATCTGCATTTCTTATAGGCAGTTCAATCCAGGAACAAGAAAGGATCACATTCATGTGCCATTTTTTGATTAAATGCTTGAGCAATTAGCAGGTAAATCTCATTACTGGTTTCTTGATGGCTTTTCTGAGTACTTCCAAATTGATATTGCTCTTGAGGATCAGGAGAAGACCACATTCACCTGCCCATTTGGCACTTTTTCTTATAGGAGGATGCCTTTTGGCCTATGGAACGCCCGTGGTACATTCTAGTGGTGTATGGTGAGCATTTTCAGTGAATTTTTAGAGAATTGCATAGAGGTGTTTATGGATGATTTCGCTGTTTATGGATCTTCATTTTATGCATGTTTGGTTAGTTTGGATAGAGTTTTGTATAAATGCATTAAAACTAACCTTGTTCTGAATTACGAAAAATATCATTCCATGGTAGAGTAGGGCCTAGTTTTGGGGCATGTGATATCAATTAGGGGAATTATGATAGATCATGTTAAGATATATGTTATTTTACAATTGCCTTACCCCTCTTGTATGCGAGAGGTTCGTTCTTTTCTTGATCATGTAGGTTTCTATCGCAGGTTCATTAAAGATTTTAGAAAGAAGGCTCTTCCACTATCCAACCTGTTGAAAATGAGGTAGTGTTTGATTTTGATGAGAGATGTAGGGAGGCCTTTGTTTGCATCAAGAGAGGTCATGAGAAAGATATTCTTCACATTATTTTAGGTTGAATCAATTTAAGGATTGTGGGACTTCCATTCAAGGTTCACCTAGCCTAGACTCTACCCAATCAATAATCTTAAGACTATATAAATTTAAAACTTAAACCTAAGTCTTCTTGATTGAACATGACATTGGCTTTGTTGTTTGTTGAGTTGTCCTTTTCTTCAAGCTTGTCTATTGTTCTGTCTTCATCAAAACATTATGATGATTCATACTTGTAATCTCAATCTCCCCCTTCTTAATAATGACAAACCCTTATGTAAAAACTTGTTTATGCACTTGTTTGAATTGCTTCATGATAGTCAACTTGTTTTACATTTGCTGTGAATTTGATGTGCTAATCCCCCTTACTCTATTCTCCCCCATTAATCGATTAAGTATGCATTTAATCGATTAAAATGCAAAAAAAAATCAAAATTTTCCAATGTATTTGCATGTTATTGAAGAAATTGATAAACCATAGTATCCAATTGCATATAGACGGATAAAACCAGCAGGATCAATGCAAAGAATATAACCAAAACATAATTCATTGACCATTCAAATTAAAGTGCAACGGATAACAAAAAGTACACGACAAATACAAGAAAGGAAATTACAATGCAATTTTAGCAAAAAACAAAACATGATATAACATAAAGTCAGAAGGATACAAGACACAGTAACAAAACACATAGCCTAACAACCAAGCTAACTAGGAAACACTAAGACGCCCTAAGCTAGACTAAGCATTAGAAGGATCCTTGCCAACTATAGAATGTTGCCGATTAGCACACGAGGAAGCACTAGTTGTCAAATTCCTTGTCAACTTGGGATGTCAATGGGATCTGCTAATCCTAGCAGTATGCTTGACTCTTTTTGGTCAAACTTCACTCATTTTGGCAAGAAGATGATGAAATAATGATTAAAAATAGGAAACCCAAATTAGAATTTGAAAAAGGGATTTTCGGGAAAATGGATTTGAGTGAAATTGATGGCTAAGAAGTGAAAGAGGAGTGGAATGATGAAGTGGGGTTGCTCAAAATCTGCTGAATTTGTTTACAAGGAGAGCCATGGTTTCATCATAGATATTAGAGGAATCGGAATATATATCATAAAGTGTCTCCTCTTGAATTTTTGCATGTGATGTAGTAGCCTTTAGGGAGATGTCTTTCTCTTTCTTGTCTGATTCTTCATGTTGTGTCAAGCGGCCTAGCTCCATCTCATGTTCTTGAAGCAATCCAAAAAGTGTCACAAGTGACATTGAATACAAGTCCTTCAATTCCGCAATAGTTGTCATCTTTGGTTTCCATGCCCTATTAAGACATCTTAAAACTTTATTAGTCAATTCACCATTAGCAAACATATTATCTAAGGCAACAAGATTATTAACAATATGCATAAATCATTTTTGCACGTCATTTATTGATTCATTAGAAAACACACCAAAGAATTCAAATTCATGAGTTAAAGCATTAAATATATTTCTCTTGACTTCACTAGTGCCTTCATGGGTTACTTGTAAAGTATCCCACATTTTTTTGGAACTTTTAAATTGTAAAACTCTAAAGAATTCATCATAGCAAAGTGCAGAAGTAACAATGTTTTTAGCCTTCAAATTATGTTGCACATTTCTCTTTTCCTCATTAGTCTAAACACTCATGGGAGTCCCTATAGTTTCACGTTCAACCAAGTGTAGTGGAATGTGAGGTCCATTTTGTACGGCTTCTCAAATATCTGTATCTATGGTCACAAAGAAAATCCTCACTTCGAAATTCTAGTAGGCATAGCCCTCTCCACTAAGGATGGGAGCACGATTGATAGGAGATCCTTCACCACCGAAAGGATTTGTAAAGCCTGTTGTGTATATCCCTAGGAACTCACGAATTAGCGATTAAGCTAGTATTTGTTCGAACTAGCTCTGATGCCACCTATTGGTTAACAAGGACTCTAACTTCACATAGGGGGTGAATAGGTGGTTTAAGTAACAACTAAACTCGATTCAAAATAAAAAAGATACTCTAAAAAACTAATGGTTTTAATTTATTAAAATGATGCTTAATCAATTAACATAGAGCTGAACTTAATCGATTAAGTGAAGGCTTGATCAATTAACCTGATGGTTTTCGTGAAAATCTGTTGGTCTTTATGCAGCATGAAAGCAGTGATTAATCTAATCTATTATACTCTTAAACTGATTACAAAAAGTGATTAATAGAGCAAATTCACTTATCCAATGATCTCTAAATGAATGTTATAAAATAAAGCGAAAATATGATAATTGCATGTAAGTAAAAGAGTAGGATAAGAGAGAAGATAACACAACTAATTTATCCTGGTTCGATTCCTAATCCACATTCAATCTATATCCAGGCCTCCCTTTCGGATCTTGGGAAATTTGCTTCACTAGAAGAACTCAAATGTTTATAAAAATACTTCTACCACCAAGAATTATCTTGTACCTAGCCTCAAACGGCTCCTCACCACTTCTAACCAAGTATACCCAATGAGACATCTTATTGGACTTTGACCGCAGTCTAGGATTTCTCCTAAATTTCTCTATTCCTCCTAGGTGGTACCTCACACCCTCAAAGAGACAATTTACAAATCGACCGTAAAAAATGTGTACAAAGTTCTATTGTACCAACAATGTGCTAATCATACACTAACAATCAGAACAAACAACACTTTGATGAATCTCACATACTCAGAGATGAAGATGAATGATTAATATTCACTAAAGAAAAATCTTTGAAAACTCTCAAGGTATGAAAATAAATTCTTCCAAAGATTCACAATAACATTCTCATTTTCACAAGAAAGTTTCTTTCTCATTTCATAAAATCACTCTTGAAAAATGTGTATCAATCTTGATCAAGTTTCTTTAAGTGAAAAAATTCTTGTTCTATTTTTGCCCCTGGGAAAGGATGGTAAAATACCGTTCAGTTTCAAACTATTCTATTGGGGATAATCGATAAAATAACTACTTAATCAATAAACGTTTCTTTAAACCGCCCTAGATTCTAAAACAGAAACTGACTTAATCGATTAACCATTTTCTTAATCGATGAAAATATTTCTCATTTATAAAGACTTAATCGATTAATCAAAATATTAATCGATTAACATTTTTCAGAAAAGAGTTAGTTAGTTTTGTATGAACCTCTTACATGAATGATTGATGCATGATGCATGACTTTGAAAATGATATAAGTATTAATGCCCAAAATCATGTATGCTTGCTAAATGCTCCTAAGTCATGTTATGGATGAAAATCTCTTTATGCAATATGCTCATACACTAATTATGTGAGATTTGTCATAAGGTTCACCCAACTTAGACTCTATCCATTCAAAGTATCTTAGGACAAAAAATAAAAGAAATACTCTAGTCTTGATGATCCTTTCTTGAAGCTTGAATATGAGTCTTTATGTTGTTGTTGTTGATATGTCATTGTCTTTAAGCTTTAAGCTTTGTCTTCATCAAACTCAAATTCTTGCATGCTTGTATTCACATTTTAGAGTACTTACCTTTGTGATTCATTATAAATATCTTACAAATTTAAACATTTGACTACAACTTGTAGATATATGAATTTTGATTTAGAAATATTTAATTTATGATTCACACTGAATTTTAAGATTAAAGAATTCAAAGAAAATGGTGATTCTGGGTGAATAAAAACTTAAGGAAAGACAACCCACTCAGTACACTGGAAGGATAAAGAACTCGCGGATGCAACCCAAATCACACCCTACACTAGCACGAGGGCGTTGGACGGTATGCTAATCAGAAAACCCTTGAGAGGGAAAACATGGGACTAGGTGCCATTGACAAAGCGCTAGGTGTCCTGATCATAAGAAAACCCTCAAGTGAGGGAAGCAGGACACTGGGCGCCCATAAAAATGGGTTGAGCGCTTCCCTAAAAAACTTGTAAAAGGCATCATCTCCCTTACTTTTTGAGATACTAAACCACAATACAAACCACAATACAAAACAGACTAAATACCAAGAGAATAGGAGAACTCAGATTGTGGAGATCAAAGAAACCACTTCTTCTTGTATCTTCACTAGGAGTTTGAAATCATCCAAGGCCATGGATAGATAATTTTCTCTTGCTGGAATTGGATATATCTCTTTAACTTTGATTTATCTATTTGGTTTCTATGTACTAATATTTGTTCTTATGCATTGATCTCAATGGTATAATCTTGTTCTTATAATTTCTATATACTAAAACATTAGTTTGGAATTGATATATTAGTATAAACAGGTTATTTGAATCTTCCATAGGATCTTATCATTTAATGAATCTAAGTTCTAGGAATTGAGTTGATTTCATTCATCAAGCAATTTCTATGCTTAATACCACTTATTTTCTTAATTATTCAAGGGATTGATAGTTAGAAAGTGAATTGATAATCATTATTATATTGGTACTATAAAAGTGATAAGAACTGATGTGATTAGCTCAAGCATAAGACAAGATTTATATGTTGAATCAATAGGATATCGAAAAGTTAATAGTTTAAGTCAAATTCAATTCCAGCAATTTTATGATATTGCTTCAAGACTTTTCAAAATCTTGCATTTTACATGCTTCTGATTACTAAAAACAAGAACCAAATCTCTGCAAAATCTCATTGCTTAAAGAATTAAACTAAAGAATGACATTTTGTTACCAATTCCCCATGGACACGACAAATCCTATATTATATTACAATGGTGTGAATGCAAGGATGTAAGATCAAGATTTTGATGAAGACAAAAGACTAAAGCTTGAAGACAATGGACACATCAACAACAACAATACAAAATTCATATTCAAGCATGGATCATGAACTTTGAGTGTAATTATTTTCTTTTTAGGTCCTATAAGATGTTTTGAATGAGTAGAGTCTGTATTGAGTGAACCCTTGATTAATCTCACATATCATGAGCATATTGCATAAAAGCGGTTTTTCATACATAACATGATTCAAACTTGTTTTAACATGCATACATGATTTTGGGCACTTATAATCATATCCTTTTCAAAGACATGCATCATGCATACATCATTCATGTTAGAGATTCATGCATTACAAACAAATTCTTTTTGAAAACTATTTAATCGATTAAGACTTTATCTAATCGATTAAATCTTCGTAAATGAGGAAACGTTAACTGGTTAAGGACATGGTTAAGCGATTAAGTTAGTTTATGTTTTGCAATCTTGGACATTTTAACGAAATGTTAATCGATTAAGTATCTAATTTAATCGATTATCCCCAACAGAATAGTTTTAAAACATAATGGTATTTTGTCATCTTTCTCATATACAAAGGTATCATTTTTTCATATCATTCATTCAGATTAGTTTAGTACAAAATACATTCATTGTTTTAGAACTAAAAAATCAAGACTTTTCAAGAGCGATTGGTTGAGAGAAAAAAGAAGAGTTTTACTATATTTGAAAAAGAATATTTTCATATGTTAAGAGGTTTTTCAAAGATTTCCTTTAGTGAGTCTCATACATTCATTTTTATCTCTATATGTGAGAATCATCAAAGGGTTGTTTGTAGAATTGTTAGTGTATTGTAATAGGATATTCAAGATGCATTGGAAAAATCATTGGTTGTGGTCTAGGTTCAAGAGGAGTCTCCTTGAAGAACTTAGTTAGAAGTGATGGGTGTCAGGTCCAAGAGAAATTTTAGTGAAGAAGTACTTGTATCAAACAATCTGTTTATTCTAGTGAAAAAACTCTCCCGAGATCAGAAAGGGATGTCTGAATGTAGTTTGTATGTGGACAAGCAAACAAACCAGAATAAAATTTGGTTGTGTTTTCTTCTCTTTACTCTACTCTTTACTTACTCACAATTGTCAATTTATGGCATCATTTTACATCTTTATTTAATGATCATTGCTTAAGTAACTTGCTCTATTTATTTCACTCTAATTTCATATTTTATATCGTATTAAATTGGGGTTAATCTCTGATATCTTGTAGAACCGAAAGAATCAAGAACCAAAATATTTTTGAGAAAAACTATCTGATTAATCAATTAAGTCTACATATAATCGATTAAGTATATGTTATGTTAATCAATTAAGTTTGTCTATAATTGATTAAATTTGTTATGTGTTAATTGATTAACTTTCACTTTAATCGATTAAAATTAGATACTTTTGATGTTATTTTTTACATTTCGATTCGAGTTCATTTGTAATCTGTATCACTTATTCACCTCCTTCTAAGTGAAGATAGAGCCCTTACTAACTAACAAATTTAGTCTTGAAAGGATTTAATAGTATCAACAATAAAGTCAAAAAAAACTTTCATTAGCAAAAGTAATCATTTCTAGAGTAAGTTGAACATAGTTTGTGGTCCCGGCGAGGTGTTCGACCTTCCCTTATCATTGGCACTCTCAATTGTGCTTCATTAAATCTTAAAGTGACGTGATAACTAACCAAACATAAACTATATATGATCTAACCAACTTAGCATGTTATCGCAAAGTTGAAAGTCTGGGGTAATATGACTCTTGCACGAGGTTCAAATAGTGTTTTGGCTTCTCATTTGTCACTAAACTTAGGTAAGATCTGGGACCCTTAGATATTTTTCATTATTCACAAAAGAACAAATGCAAAATAGAATGATAAATATGATTATTGGGTATGCATGAAGCAAAAATCTAGTTCCCATGAGTTATAGACATGTCACTAATACTACCAAATAAAGGTTACTTGAAGTATAGAAAATGGATCCAGTGTGCCACAATACTTCGTTGATGGTGTTCTAGTGTATTAACCAATTTTTTAAGAATCCACGATAAATAAAGAGAGTTCAAAATAACCTTAAGGCAAAGAGTATCATCACCTCTACATTATCTTATGATGATTTTTTTAGAGTTTCTCAATATGTAATTGATAAAGACATGTAAAATACTTTACAAGTTACCCATTAGGAAACTAGTGATCTCAAGGGTGCAAGAATAAGGACATTAATGCATGAATATGAATTTTTTCTCATGCTACCAAATGAGAAAATTAGTGATGTTCAAAAACGCTTCTCATATTTTTAATCATATTATGAGTTTAGTAAAGATTCTTACGGATGATAAATTAACTAACAAAATGTTAAGATGTCTTTATAGATCTAAGAAATCCAAAATGATCATCATCTTGGAAGTAAAGGATCTTTCAACCGTCCATTGGAACTTAAAAGAACACAAAATGGAACTTGGATATCTTACACTACATGGACAAAGTGAAAGAAAAAAAAGAAAGGAATTGCTTTCAAAGTGATATATTCATGAGCAGTAAGAAAATGATAGTTTTGATTCATCCGAATTAAATGAAGACAACATAGAACTACTCGTGAAGAAGTTTTGATAGTTTCAAAAGAAGAAAGAAGACTTTAGAAAATAAAATAAAAAAAGAGCAAAAAAACGATTTAAATAAAGGGGAAAAATCTTCTCATGATAAAGCCACATGCTATGAATGTGAGAAGCAAAAATATATCAAGTTTGATGTCCTACTTACCTCAAGAGGAATGATACATATAAAAATTCCAAGAAGGATAATGATAAAAGATGCCAGACATCCTACACGTTAAGTGGTCCATTTACAATCAAATTTATAATGCTTATCTTGAATTATATGATGGAATGAAGAAGTTTACTATAAATTGCATTGATAGAAAAAAAGTTAATTTTGTCACATGAAAAAAAGTTTATTAAGTTTCAAAATGAGATAAATGAACTAAATTGACGAAATGAGACTTTAACCTATACATGCTAATTATGCATGTAATTGGGTGTCAAAAGAAGTTATTAGCATTCCTTGTGAATTGTTTAGAAATGGAAAGTTTTAAATTGAAAAAGTCTCTTGCAAAGTTTACAATAGGAAATAACAATTTCAACAATTTGCTTGGAAATCAAAGTTGTATTGCAATATATCCGATTTGGGTTCTAATACTAATTATCACAAAAATGTGTCATATAAGAAATTAGTTGTGTATTCTTACAAATCTCATAATCCATCTCCTACTTGTTTCTATTATGGCATTTATGGATACACATACAACTCATTTACTTTCTTAAATATGGTGCTCAAGAAGGCAATTATATTTGGATTGTTAATGGACAAATCTCTAAGCTAACCATAAAGTAGCCAAGATAATTTGGATACTTCAATCCTACAATTAATTCTTTATTGTAGGCATGTCGTGAGAATAAAGTAGCTTATTGCTATTTAGATAGAGGATGCTAAATATATATGATTAGAAATAGATGAAACTTTGTTCAATTATGGAGAAAACATCAAACGTAAAATACTTGGAGTCTATAAAATTGGTAACATTTCTAACTTTCTAATTGAAAATGTTCTCTATATTGATATCTTAGAACATAATCTCTTTAACATTAACAACCTTTGTGATAAAGGGAATAAAGTATTTTTTTGAAAATAATTCATGTGTAATCAAGAGTGACATGAATGATGTCATTGCGTTTGTAGGTCTTAGAGTTAATAATACCTATATGATTGATTGGAATGATATTACATTTTTGCATATTGATTGCCTATTTTTAAGGAAAATGATATATGGTTATGTCATAAGAGAGTTGCTCATATAAATGTTAAATATTTCAATAAACTCATTTTAAAAAATCTAGTAACCAGTCCACCAAAAATCAAATTGCAAGTGGATAAAATTTGTGAGGCGTGTCAAAAATGTAAACAAACTATTTCCCCCCTCTAATTAGCATAGTATTTACAACAAGATATTCAGAATTACTTCAAATGGACTTATTTGAACCATCTCAAGTTACGAGTTATGGAGGCAATTACTATATATAGTTATTATTAATGATTACTTAAGATTTACATCAACATTATTTCTCTCATACAAACCATGTGTTCAATTTAATAAAAAAAAACTAGCCTAGTTATCCAAAATGAAAAGAACCTTAATACTTCACCTATTTGTAGTGACCGTGGTGGATTTGAAAATCATTAGTTTGATATATTTTGAGATGAAAGATAACTCTCCAGAGGAATTCGCAAAGTTGATATAGTTAATATTATTAGCCTCGTGACACATATGATCCTAATTAGACCTATTCTCAAGAAGACTCATTATGAGCTCTACAAATGGAGAAAATTGTTGTTATCTTAGCTTGCAACAATTTTAAATGACACGAAATAATACTTATTGACTGAGTCATGACCGGGTCGCTCTCTTCAAGACGTTTTATGTCACTGCCCAAAATGTGCAAACAGATTATCAACCATGTTGTCCCCAGGATAAAACAACTCATATCTCTATTATCAAATTCATACTACACTATAAGAACCAATCTCGAATACACCCACCATAATATGCATAATAGTGTCAATTCTCAAAATGCCCATAATATGGCTACTCATGTCAATTCTTTTTTCCATAATCTGACTACTCGTTCCAATTCTTGAAATGCCCCTAATATGGCTACATGTGCAAATTCTTTTCCCTCAATACTAACTACTAGTGTTAGTTCTCGAAATTCCCACAATTTGGCCGTATGTGCCAATTCTTAGTGTCACGAAAAGAAAGGGGAGAAGTTTGCCGAAAAGGCATCGGTAGAAGATATGAGGGAGAAAGAAAACGTTGAATAAAAACGCATTAAACTTGGGGCAAGAAAATATGAAGGGATGAGGCTTCTATTTATAACATGAGATTTTTTCCAAGTTTCTCCTCTCTCCGATGTAGGACTTCAGAGTTTGTTTGTCAAAATTCTTCAATGTGGGACTTGAGAATTTTTTAGATTTCACACCAAAACGTTCCCACCAATGGCTTCTAACAAACCATGTTCCAACAATCCCCCACTTGAAATTATAAAAATATTTCCGAGAATTTTTGTGGTCTCAATAAGATTGTGCATAAACAAATGTGTCATACGACTTGAACCTTTGCATAGTGAGTAAGATGCAGATTTTACTAGAGTGACTCATAATCTTGAACTCTATCTCCAGCATCAAACCACACACAACTTTTTTAAAGGTGTATTCTGTAAAGCTCGTGCGTTAAAGGTCATGCACGTCGATCCTAGTATAATTAATGCCTTAGAAATTTATGCCCCAAAATTTCAGAGGAAGCGACCCCCACTTCCACATTCACATAGGCGAGTCTATCAAGAGTACTTATGTATCCTAGTTACTCCACTCCAATTGGAGTATAGATCTCCTTAAGAGTTTAACTCATCCTTACATATGTTGTAGGAACCATGTTTCTCATAATTTTATAGCATTTTCATTCTCATATCACTCCAAAACTTGTTATTACCCATTGAACCTATTTCTTGGGATCTCCAATCAATTAGGTCGGGTTACCCCAATTAGTATCGGTTTTTCCCATAGGGGAATCTGTACAAGTAAACTTTTCAGTCAACTTGTTTCTTCATTAGCTGTTGCTAGTGCTATCATCTCAACTTCCATAGTGGATTGAACCAAAGTAGTTTGTTTCTTGTTAGATTGTGTATAGCCCATCTCATCATTTATGGCTTTTTGCCACAAATATCATACAAATAAGTCAAAACTTCTTGAAGAGTTGATGGAATCTCCTCCAATATATAGACCATATAATCAGGTACATACTCTCTATCAATTGTTGCTCTCTTACTTCTTATAGGTTCTATTTCAAACCTTTCATTTTTTATCACTATCTCTAATTATACATATGTGATTAGTTGATGTGCCCCCACTATTCCTCAATTAAATAGGGAATTTCTTTTTCATTGAAATCAGCATCGTTTAGACTCAATGATCACTTTTACATTAAGATTATAAAACTTGTACGCCTTGTTGTTTACAATATACCCAACGAATACACATTGATAGGCTCTATGAGTTTAACTCTCTATGGGCATACCATCAAAAATAATTTCATGAGAAATTCTATGTATCTCATAGGACTGAGACTCTACTGATTTATTATCAATCATCTGATACTTAAGGTAGTAGCTAACATCATATTTTATTTTTGTCCTAGCTTCCTTAGTGTTATATTTCATTCTTTCTCAAGTGCATACCAAATTAATTTGACAGACTTGTATCGGCCGTAGTAATCATAGAGATCATCTGATAATCATTCAGAATGAAATTCTTATAAAGGTAATCATTTCATTCCAGCTAGCTATATTAATAACTAGTTTATCCCTTTCCTTTTTTCAGCTTTTTCCGGCAACACTGGGACATCAGTTTTCAGAACGTGTGCAACTTTTCTCATAGTGAGGAAAATTTTCATCTTATGTTGTCACCGTTTGAAATTTGTCTCATCAAACTGAAATGGTTTGTTCAGGTCAAAGTTATTCGGTCCAGTAATATTATCTACGAATGTCATTGCATCTAAAAGACCCGTATGTAGGGGTGGCAATATGGGCTTGGCCCGACGGGCCAGCCCGTTCGGATAGCTATTTTTAGCAGGCCGGGCTGAGGATTTTAGCCCAAAAACCCATATTCAGCCCGTTTTAGTAGCCCGTTTTTTAGATGGGCCAAGGAGGGTCGGGCCGGGCTGGCCCGACGGGCCACTGTTAAAAAACTAAAAAAGCACAGGTTCTCTTTATTGGCAAAAACATCAACAGAGCCCCCTTTCTCTTTCGAATTTGAAAACCTTCTTCTAATCCTAATCCTAATCCTAATCCTAGTCCTAATACTAATCCTAATCTGAATCCTAATCTTAATCTTAATCCTAATCCTAATCCTAATCATAATCTTAATCGTATCCTAATCCTCCTTCTAATACTAATCCAAATCTTAATCCTAATCCTAATCCTAATCCTAATCCTAATCCTAATCATAAAGCAAATCCTTATCCTAATCCTAGTCCTCTTTTTTTTGTTTATTATTTTTACATCATCACGGTGTTTCCTTTTGGAAAAAATGCTGTCACATTCAAATTAGTAAGAAACCATTACGGAAAAGAAAGGAGCAAGCATATTGTTAACATTTTTAGACCCAACGTGAATGAATACTTGGCACTTTCTATTTTACCCAAAGGCTTATATATGTTCTCTAATAGGTTACCCTAATAGCTTTTTCAAGTGTATATTACCATCAATAGTATCCTATTTTGCATAATTTTTTCTATACAAATTTGGCTCAGAACTTGTAATTAATACGATTTATCTAAGATAATAGTCAATTCATCATAATAGTACCTAACCTTTTAGTGGATAGTGTTTTTTGCATAACACAATTTAGGAGTGGAATGGATAAGAAACCCAATATGATTTTCACTCTTTGCTAAATACTATGATTATTATAGGAGTTTGATCATGA
>NW_017724633.1:0-325 GCF_001865875.1 Lupinus angustifolius | reverse complement strand
CCTAATCCTAATCCTAATCCTAATCCTAATCCTAATCCTAATCCTAATCCTAATCCTAATCCTAATCGTAATCCTAATCCTAATCCTAATCTAATCCTAATCCTAATCTTCATCTTAATCCTAATCCTAATCTTAATCTGAATCCTAATGCTAATCCGAATTCTAATTCTAATCCTAATCCTAATCCTAATCCTAATGTGAATCGTAATCCTAGTCCTAACCCTAGTCCTAATCCTAATCCTAATCCTAATCCTAATCCTAATCCTAATCCTAATCGTAATCCTAATCCTAATCCTAATCCTAATCCTAATCCTAATCCTAATCC
>NW_017724632.1:0-530 GCF_001865875.1 Lupinus angustifolius | reverse complement strand
CTCTAATAAATGCAACATGCAACTTATGAGATCAGTTCTGAAAACGCAGTTTATAATGAATCAGTTCTGAAGCCCAGTTAATTGATTAAAGCCTTGGTTAATCGATTAACGTTGTTCAAAAACGTAACTGATTCTGTTTTCCAAGTTTTTCAGTTTCAACAGTTTTTCATCAGTTAGGTTAATCAATTAACGTATGCCTTAATCGATTAACAGCATATTTTCATGTGTAATTTTAAATACAAAAACTCAAATACGTTATGCACTTAATTCATACATATTTAACACTTAGTTTATGCCTAGAATACACATATACATGTATTTGTGTGATGCATGAACACTACAAACATTACATCATTTGTAATAACAAATGTTTGATGAATTAGCTTGAAGATTGTGTTGGCATGATTGATATGATGCGCAAAGATTTCTGAAGCTGTTATTACTATCAACCTGCACAATCAAAAAACAACAAAACAACCTTTCTCCCCCTTTTGACATTATCAAAAAGATAACCCAGGTCAAAAAATGAG
>NW_017724631.1:0-355 GCF_001865875.1 Lupinus angustifolius | reverse complement strand
ATTTAATCAAATAGTAAGCAATGTTATCAACATAAAATCTCATATGATCAAGAACCATTCACAAAATCAAACAGGCTATTCGACATAATTAAAACAAAACAAAATAATGGCATAGCATAAAGAGTCAAAGAAGTCAAGAACTCTTACAAACCATAATGAGTCAATCAAGGACAAATAAAAAGAGACGAATAAGTCCTGAAACCAGAAACAACAACTGAATCCATAAAGTGCCATAAAGAAGAAATAAACCTAAGGGTAAGATGGCCTAGGTCTAAAGTCTTCTAAACTATGGTTGAGGCGGAGGATGGTCAATCTGATCATCAGGAATAGCAATGTTCTGGTCACCCCGGATAAG
>NW_017724630.1:0-1155 GCF_001865875.1 Lupinus angustifolius | reverse complement strand
GACAAACCCAGATCAAAAGTAGTGTAGTCCTCCTGATATTGCCAAGTAGTACCATACTTGTATATGCCCATTTTATGAATGAGGCTTTCACCAACCAGATGATCCTTGTTAGTGTACTCAACAATGATGGTGTCAGAAATATCAATGTGCAGATAATCCACAATGCGTGAAATGAAAATACTGTAGGGAAGCAGCTTCGACTGAGACAAAGATACACTGCTCATGATTTTCAAAATTTCCTCAGGCCAGTTGATCATTACATTATTCTTTACAGCATACATGAAACGCAAATCATTCATAGTAGGTTGTGCGTGATTTGTGTTCCTAATTACCAAAATGTAAGCAATAACATAATGCAACAGCCTGTTCTCAACAGATAACGACCCAGCTTTGGTCAGTTGACCCTGAATATACAAGTGAGGGCCTCGAAGGAATGACTTATAGACCTCAACAGGATCAAAGTTGTCCTTAACCCAGGAACAACCCCCTATACTATAACCAGAAGATGATAACCCACCAACATTCATAAACATATCATCATTAAGCTCAAACAAGTTACCAGAAATCATAGACCAGTACTTTCCATCCTTATATCTAAAATTCGCATAAAATTCCCTAACTAGAGCAGGGTAAACTTGTCCCTTTAGTTCCAAAAATTGAACGGCTCCCTGAGCCTCCATATCATGCGGGAAACTAAAGTTCTGTTCCGCCAACCAGGTTAAATCGACATACCTTATGTATGAGGGTTTGCGACCTTGGAATTTTGCCATACGGGTTTCTTGCAAGATGAGTGAGTAATAAGGGTCACCGCGGTCCCGAGTGGAAGGTGAACCGGCTTCCCTTCTTCGTACACGATTAGCTGTAGTCTTGACCCTTTTTGTGCGACCTTGCTCCATTGTAATTGTTGAACTCGAATTGATGTTGAATGGGCAGAGAAGGATTTAGGCAAACTTAACCTAGGGTTTGATTTGGTGGAAAAATTGGGAACGGGGTGGAATGAGAATGATAAGGTGCGATTTCTTGATGGTTTGAGAGGATTAGGATGAGGTTTTTCCTACCTTAGTGCACTTGGATTAGTTGAGTTACTGATTCAGAGACTCAAAGCATAAAAGAGGTTGAGAAAATGCCGAAAAAAGTGTAAAACCGAGATGTTGT
>NW_017724629.1:0-259 GCF_001865875.1 Lupinus angustifolius | reverse complement strand
GAATTCTAATCCTAATCCTAATCCTAATCCTAATCCTAATCGTAATCCTAATCCTAATCCTAATCTAATCCTAATTCTAATCTAATCCTAATCCTAATCTTCATCTTAATCCTAATCCTAATCTTAATATGAATCCTAATGCTCATCCGAATTCTAATCCTAATCCTAATCCTAATCCTAATCTGAATCATAATCCTAGTCCTAACCCTAGTCCTAATCCTAATCCTAATCCTAATCCTAATCCTAATCCTAATCCTAA
>NW_017724628.1:0-295 GCF_001865875.1 Lupinus angustifolius | reverse complement strand
TAATCCTAATCCTAATCCTAATCATAATCCTCATCCTAATCATAATCCTAATCCTAATCATAATCTTAATCCTATCCTAATCCAAATCTTAATCCTAATCCTAATCATAATCTGATTCCTAATCCTAATCCTAATCCTAATCCTAATCATAATCCTTATCATAATCGATATCCTAATGCTTATCCTAATCGTAATCCTAATCCTAAACCTAATCCTAATGCTAATCCTAATCTGAATCCTAATCCTAATCCTAATCCTAATCCTAATCCTAATCCTAATCCTAATCCTAATCCTA
>NW_017724627.1:0-330 GCF_001865875.1 Lupinus angustifolius | reverse complement strand
ATAATAGTAATCATAATCTTAATCCTAGCCTAATCATCATTCTAAGCCTAATCCAAATCTTAATCCTAATCCTAATCCTAATCCAAATGCTAATTCTAATCCTAATTCGAATCCTAACCCTAATCCTAAAGCTAATCATAATCCTTATCATAATCCTAATCCTAAACCTAATCCTAATCCTAATCCTAATCCTAATCCTAATCCTGATCCTAATCCTAATCCTCATCCTCCTCCTAATCCTAATCCTCATCCTCATCCTAATCCTAATCGTCATACTAATCCTAATCCTAATCCTATTCCTAATCCGAATACTAATCCTAATCCTAATCC
>NW_017724626.1:0-1734 GCF_001865875.1 Lupinus angustifolius | reverse complement strand
GCAACATCATCAGAAACGACCTTTCTCTTCTCTTTTGGAGAAGATTCGTCAAACTGTACATGGATAGACTCTTCAACTTGCATTAAATATTTATTAAAGACTCTGAAGGCTTTCCTATGAATCGAGCATCCCAAAAATATTCCCTGGCCACCAAGCGTGCCTTATTTCGAATGATTAAGCCTGATTCATCAAGTTTGTTTCTGAAGACCCATCGGGTACCAATCGCGGGATGATCTTTAGGTTTAGGGACCAAGTCCCAAACATTGTTACGTTCGAACTGGTTTAGCTCTTCTTGCATAGCTATACCCCAGTGTACATCCTCAATGGCCTCATCAACGGTCTTATGCTCAATTTGCGATACAAAAGCTACAAAATTATAGAAATTTCGTAAGGAACTACGGGTTACCACTCCCGTAGATATGTCACCTATTACTTTGTCAATCGGGTGAGCTTTCTTGGTTTTCCACACGGCTGGCATATCTGAATGCTCCTGAAGTTTGGTTTGACTTTCTTCATTAGTTCCTTTTTCATTATCCATGTCCTTTGAGTATGCTTCTTCCAAAGCACCTGCAACATCATCAGAAACGACCTTTCTCTTCTCTTTTGGAGAAGATTCGTCAAATTGTACATGGATAGACTCTTCTACTTGCATTAAATATTTATTAAAGACTCTGAAGGCTTTGCTATGAATCGAGTATCCCAAAAATATTCCCTCATCGGCTTTTGAATCGAATTTTCCTAAAGCCCGCTTTCCGTTATTTAATATAAAACATTTGCAACCGAAAGCGTGAAGATGGGATATGTTTGGTTTGCGGCCTTTTAAAAGTTCATAAGGAGTTTTATTCAAATTAGGCCTTAAGAGTACTCGATTTATAACATAACATGCAGTATGAACTGCATCAGCCCAAAAGTATTTGGGGTGTTACTTTCACTAAGCATTGTTCTCGCTAATTCTTCTAAAATGCGATTTTTCCTCTCAACAACTCCATTTTGTTGTGTAGTGTGAGGAGCAGAGAATTGTTGCATAATGCCATGCTTATCACAGAATTTGTCGAACTAAAAGTTCTCAAATTCTCCCCCGTGATCACTTCGTATATATATTATTTTCAGGTTAAGTTGGTTTTGGATTTGCTTGGCAAGATTCTTAAATGTTTTGAACGCGTCACTTTTTGCAGATAAAAATAATGGCCATGTAAATCTAGAAAAATCATCAACAATAACTAGAGCATAGTAGCTACCACCAAAACTCAAGATTTGTGATGGTCCAAACAAGTCCATATGGAGTAACTCCAAAGGTCTTGAAGTGGATATCACATTTTTGTTTTTAAAAGAGTTTTTGGTTTGTTTACACTTTTGACAAGTATCACAAATCTCTTTAGTTTTAAAATTTAGTTTTGGTAGCCCCTCAACTAGCTCGTTTGATGATAATTTATCTAGATGTTTTATATGGATATGTGCAACACGTCTATGCCATAGCCAGATGTCATATTCTTTAGAAATAAAGCATTTTGAAAATAATGTAGTGACATCATCCAAATTAACCATGTAAATATTATTTATACGGTGACCAACAAATTTAACATTATTAGATAAAATATCACGAATGACACAACAATCAGAATCGAAAGATACACGATGACCTTTATCGTAGAGTTGGCTTATACTCACCAGGTTATGTTCTAGTCCTTCAACATAAAGGACATTATCAATCAGAGTTTGGGATGAGTTACCAAC
>NW_017724625.1:0-656 GCF_001865875.1 Lupinus angustifolius | reverse complement strand
TGAATCTTCGTGCATAGTCAAGCGACCCAGTTCCATTTCGTGCTCTTGAAGCTTTCCAAATAATGTAGCTAGAGGCATAGAGTCCAAGTCTTTGGACTCAACAATTGCAGTCACCTTTGGTTGCCATTTCCTGTCAAGACAACGCAAAACTTTATTAGTTAGTTCACATCTGGCAAAAATTTTATCTAGAGCAACTAAATGATTAACAATATTAGTAAATCGCTTTTGCATATCACTGATTGATTCGCTAGGGAACATGCGAAATAGCTCATATTCATGGGTCAGCACATTTAATCTAGCGCGCTTGACTTCGCTAGTGCCTTCGTGAGTCACTTGTAAAGTGTCCCACATTTCTTTAGCGTTTTGGCACTACGACACCCTAAAGTACTCATCATAGGATAGGGCTGATGTGATTATATTTTTGGCGAGTAGGTTATGCTGGACCCTTTTGCGCTCATCATCGGTCCATAGACTTTTTGGCTTGTCTTTAGGTTGATCATCCATAAGATGATGTGGAACGAAAGGGCCGTTGACTACGGATTCCCAAATATCCGAGTCTATGGCTTCAATAAAAATTTGCATGCGGACTTTCCAGTAGGCATACCCTTCACCACTGAATATAGGTGGTCGATTAATGGATGAACCATCACCACCAA
>NW_017724624.1:0-698 GCF_001865875.1 Lupinus angustifolius | reverse complement strand
AGAGAACACATCGTGACATAGTGGTGTCCGAATATGACACCCGGATCTCCTAAACCATCTCAAAGGTTTTGGAGTTAACTTGGGATTTAAGAAACCCAAGATGTTTATGTTTGAATGCTTTTGAATATATATGATTGTTGATGAAATGTGTTGAATATTGTATATGAATGTTGTTGGAAACTTTTCTGAGTGCAGGTGTTTGAAAAACTAAGTTCAAATGTGTTTCGATTGTCGAAAAGGGCAAAAATTGGTATTTTGTCCAAGTCCCTGTCGCTTGGGCGAGCACAGTCTCGCTTGGGCGAGGACTGGGCGAGGGGAAGTTTTGGTTCTGGAACTCCCTCACCCGGGCGCCAAATCCTCGCTCGAGCGAGCAAGGGTCTCGCTTAGGCGAAAAATGCCCAAGATTTCGATGAAAATTGAGAATTTTCTCGCTTGGGCGAGCTCAGGCCTCGCCCAGGGGAGCAAAAGCCCGCTTGGGCGAAAAAAAAGAAGGAAAAAAAAAATTTTAAAAAAAAAAACCAGAATTTTAATGAGGTCTCGGTTGAGCGAGAAGAAACCTCGCTTGGGCGATAATACTTTCGCCTGGGCAAGGAAAACTCCAGTTTATTTGGGATTTAAAGACGAATTGTCGCCTGGGGCAACTAGTCCCCGCTTGGGCGAGGGACAATGTGGAAAGATTGAAATAAGATGAGGTTGTG
>NW_017724623.1:0-56153 GCF_001865875.1 Lupinus angustifolius | reverse complement strand
CACATGTCACTTTCTCCTTACATTTTTTCCTTCATGCCACATGTCACCTCCTCCTCACATATTTTTCTTCCTACTTTTTATATATTATATATTTTATATGCTAATAATAATTTAATATTAATTAGTGATTGGTTCATGTCGCTACCACACTAAAATTGAGTGTTTACAACCTCTATGTTTTGTTATGTTAAAAAGTAGTAGTCATTGAACATTAGATGAAATTGAAATCATTTTTCACATTCAAATTATTTCTTTATATTAATCTATCTATATAATTTAATGTTTACCATTAATCTAAGAATAATTGTACTTTTTCACCTCATCAAAGTTTTTTTGACATTTTTCGCACTGAATTTTAATATTACAGTTCAGATTCTTTGAATTTTAATTGCCACATGTCAATTTCTCCTTACATTTTTTCTTCATGTCACATGTCTCCTCCTCACATTTTTCCTTCTTACTTTTTATATATTTTATATGTTAATAATAATTTAATACTAATTGTAGAAAATTCAAATTAAAAATTATCAATTTATTTTTCTTATGTGCTTGAACATGCAAATACATAAGTAATATGTATATTCTTAATAATATGAATGTATGAGTAATATGTGCATTTTAACTATGTGAATGCATGAGTAACATGTGTTTTCTTAGTTCTAGCCATGCGAATGCACGGGTGACATGTATTTAATTACTATCATTATATTATTTAATTAAAAGATAACAATGGTATATATATTCATGAAAAATATATGTATTTTAATTAGTAATATGACAAATCAATTATTAGACTCTTTTTATTATTTTGATTAAATTTATCATAAAAAATATCTGTCATATCCTAACTTAGTGTGTTTTTAATTTATGAGTTATTTTCATACAATGATTATTCGCTAAAACATAATCAAATAAATAACATTTAATTATACAATATTTGAATGCTAAAAATATATTCAAATATTTATACACAATGAACATTAATCTAAAATAAAACATAAGCATTTAAGAGATATGCTAAAAAATCCTTATGACTTTATATGATACTTATAAACTAATCACAAAAAATATGATGCAAAAAATAACTTCTTATATTTATAATTTTATATAGAGAATATAGAGGTGAGATATTATCCAATACAATTTGAATTTTATTTATTGAGTTATTTAAGAATCAAATATTTTCTATAATCACACTTTCAACAAATAAATGCTTATACAAACACATTTATAATTGTTAATATTCTACATATACACTCAAAAATCAATGTTAATATTCCACCTATATGAATGAGAAATATAATGTTTCAATACATGATTTATTGATATTATAAAGTATATGTATATTATATTTGCATTATGCATAAACAATGAAGCGACTCTTGCAAGTGCACGGGTACACTGCTAGTTTAAATAGAAAATCATATACCTTTTATAAATGTTATATTTTGTAAGAAGAAAAATAACATCCGCCATAAAGATTTATTAATTAATAGTTTTTTCGGTGGAAATTAATTAATAGTTGTTTAATAGTAATATAATATTATTTTTACTAATAAAACATTGGTTTACTACCGTAAGTTTCAATTAGATCTTTTAAGATGATCAAAAGTAAGAGTTCTATTCTTGAAAGCAATTTATTGTTAAGAAATGGAACCACCACACATCTTAAAAAAGATTAATTTTTTATCCCAAAAGATACAGAAATATTGTTGATTGTAACAAATAATATATATTCACTTGGATTTGATATAGGAATTTGTGACCTTTTTTTTCTTTACCTAAAAACCTATCCTTATCAGGGAACATCCCTAAAAGTCTAAAACTAGAGTAGTGTAAAACTCCAAACTCAGATTACAAAGAAAACCCGACCACGTCAAAGTTGCAGGACTGCACAACACTCATAAGTTTGAGAAAAATCCAAAACCAAACCCAACATTCCCTTTCGTTGTTTTTGTGGTCTCTCTCAATAATGCAACTCACCAAAACAACACACCCACTGTGCTGACACACACTCACACGACATGTCACAAAGTGTGTTCCTTAGCATAGATTAAGATTAGTTAGTGCTGAATATATATATATCAACACAATTTTATACATTTTATTTTATTGAATTTTCTGAATCAAGTGTATAGAGAGAGGGAACAAGGAAAAAAATCGTTATGCAGAGGCGAAGGTGGATACCGTTGTTGCTGCTGAGAAAGTTGCTGAGTGCAGCCATTTGCTTAATTGCGTTTATGGCTCTCTTTTCTGTTCATGTTCACCTTTTCCCTTCTTCTAAACCCAATAATCACAAGTTCAATGACAAGATCCACACGGTTTCTTTTCTCTCCTTTTTTTTAATTTTCTATTGATTATTGCTATTAGTTTTCCACAGTAAAAAATAGTCTTGTTTTGTTTAGGGTTCTCCATTTTTATTGAAATTCTGTGATGTTATCCGAAAGTTTTAATTTTTTACAGGAATTCAGTATAAATTTGCGCCCTTTAATTTGATCCCAGTTTCGGTTTAGTATTACTTCTTTGGAAAGCTTCAATTTTTAGTGTTATTTTCAGTAATTTGATGACTCGAAGAAAATTGCCATTAATGGCTAACTTCATTTTATTTTGGGATATTTTGGTTTTCTTGGTTTTAGTGATTAAAAGTTTCCCTTTTTTTACTTTATTTGTTTCAATTTTTAACAGTCTCATGATTTGCAAAGCTGGACGCAAGAGCTGGCTCCTCCCCATTTGTCCATTTTCTCCAAAATTCCACTTCATATTTCCAAGGTTTTGTGCTTTGTCAACACTTGTAACTGATTTACTGATCTATTTTGTTTGAATGCTGAGAAGGTTATAACTTATAAAGAATCACTGTCCAGCCAAAGAGCTTATTAATAGAATAGCTATTATTGTTAGAAACAATCTTGTTTGGATGCTGAGAATGTTAAAAAGAAACAAGTCTGGTACTCTGATAAAAATATATTTATACCAACCAAAGAGCTGATTAATAGAATAGTTGGTTATTGTTGTTACTTGTTAGAAAAGCAGCCTAATTGTAAAAAGGGCAGCCCGGTGCACGAGGCTCCCACTTAGTGGGGTTTGGGGAAGGTAGACGTACGTAGTCTGTTTCCAATATTTGAACCCATGACCAAATGGTCATTATGTAGCAACCTTACCGTTACGCCAAGCTCACCCTGTAAAGATGTATTTTTGTTCATTATTTTTTTCGTCTTTGTTCCCTATATCAACTAGGTGGAGAATTTATTCTTTGTTGTTATTGTTGTGTTTCTTTTGTCTCTGTTCATTTCTAATGTCTGAGAATCTGGTTGAGTTGTGCAAATGTGTATGACTTAAAAACTTCTTGTTTGATTTTTGTTTTAGTTCATGTGGAGAGATTTTGGTGTGACATGTGTGTGTAGGCAGACATATTTAAATTATGCAAATCAGTTATGTACCTTTCATGTTTTCACTCCTTTAGATACGGAAGTTGAATGGTTCAAGAGGGAATTCTGATTACAAGAAGCTGTGGAAGCCTCCATCAAATCGTGGGTTTCTGCCCTGCACAAGGCCTACTCCTAATTATACCAGTAAGAGAATGAACTTCTGTTGCAAGTTGCAAGTATGAATTACTTTGGTACTTATTCAAAGTAATGAATGTTATTCCAGCTCCAACTGAGTCACGAGGATACCTTTTAGTTCATACAAATGGTGGGCTCAACCAAATGCGTGCTGGGGTCTGATCTTTCTCTCTAAAATTATTCTCATTTGCATATTATTAGGAATAATGCCGAATTATTTAGTGTTAATTTTTTGTCCTGCTTAATTGATTGTTATGGTGATAGGTGACAGTATCATGAATGAGGACCATGGAATATTGTATTTGTCAATTTTGGATGTCCAATTTCATTGTACTGTTTGAAGCTGAAAATTTGTTGCATTTGCTTCAGATATGTGATATGGTAGCTGTAGCTCGAATTATAAATGCTACTCTTGTAATTCCAGAACTGGATAAAAGATCATTTTGGCATGATACTAGGTAATTTTTAATTATGTTTTTTACTACTGCTTTTTAGTTATAGCAATCTTTCTCTGTAATTGAGTTTTATGATTTTCTTTTTCATTTTCAGCAATTTCTCTGATGTTTTTGATGAAGAGCATTTTATAAATTCTCTAGCTAACGATGTAAAAATCATTAAGAAGCTTCCCACAGAACTGGTTAACGAAACCAGGATGATCAAGCAATTCATAAGCTGGTCTGGGATGGATTATTATGAGAATGAAATTGCTAGGTTGTGGGAAGATTTCCAAGTATGTATGTCAGAACTCTATTGTTATATACAGTACTCTGTTATCCATTCTTTTACATGCCTTATTTTCTAACGTATTGTGCCTCATTATTGACAACCTCTTAAGGTTATTCGAGCTTCCAAATCTGATTCACGGTTAGCGAACAACAATCTACCCCCAAACATTCAGAAGCTTCGCTGCCGTGCTTGTTATGAGGCTCTTCGTTTCTCTCCTCACATTGAACAAATGGGAAAAGTATATAATTAGATCTTAACTATTATTGGTTTCTTTGTTTGCTATCTCCTACATGGTCCATGACTCTAGGGAGGTTTTTTATTCTTCCTTTCATACTTTTGGGTACTTGTAGTTGTTGGTGGAGAGAATGAGGTCATTTGGTCCTTATATTGCTTTGCATTTACGTTATGAGAAGGATATGCTTGCATTTAGTGGGTGCACACATGATTTATCTCCAGATGAGGCTGACGAGCTACGGATAATCAGGTATAGAACTAGGATTTCTTCAAAATGATTAATTGGATCTTATGCCTTTTCCCGTATATGATGCTTGACACTTATTATTGTGTACAAAATTTTTAGAGAGAACACTTCCTATTGGAAAATAAAGGACATTGACCCCATAGAACAGAGGTCCAAAGGATATTGTCCCTTGACTCCAAAGGAAGTTGGGATTTTTCTTACTGCTCTTGGATACCCATCAAACACTCTAATATATATTGCTGCTGGAGAGATATATGGCAGCGAGTCTCATATGACTGAACTGCGGTCTCGCTATCCATCGATAATGAGAAAGGTAAGGAATTGCAATACTGTGTTGGTGTATTTAGGTGACATTTGAATATTTGATAGAGTTTTTTGTCCAATTTTTTTGTAAGTAAATAAAGTTTGATAAAGAATTAGAATTTTCAGCATCTCATCAATATTGACTTGACACATTCATTGTGTAAATTGTTAATCTATACTATATTGAGTTTTTAGTGGAGGTTTTATAATGTCACGTTCATCCACATCCCTTATGTTTTTTAAACTGTTAGGAGAGCAGTGTCAAAAGGTTAAGATTCTCTGGAAGTGGAAAAAATATACTTAAAAAAAGAGATCGCCAATATTATTTAAATGCATGTGAAGCTTTACATCATAAGCTGAGCCAGTGCTTAGAAGGCTACACTATTTAGAGTTTTTGATGGCGACATGTTTCAGTTAATTATATAGATGCTGCCATGATTGTTGTCGATTGTGTTTTTATGGAAAATTTCTATCAATAGCAGCTGCTTATGGCAGGAAGTCTTAAAAATTAATTTGTTAGGTTTTTGAGTGAAGAATTTCTAGAGTAGTGTGTGCCCAAATTATAATGCTATAGAGCATATAGCACAAGGGTTGAGCTGGACCTTAAAGTTTAAATTATCATAGCTTTTCTGTTATTGCAGAAACTACTGAAAAACGATCCTGCATTATTAATTACTACAAACATTCTCTCTGCTTTTCCTCAGTGGGTGGCTTCTCTATCTCACTCACAGAATGACAGTTACATAAAAAGGAAGATAATGTTTATTGTTTTTGTTATTATGTTCAACAAGCCGAAAGGAATAGTTCACTCCTGCTGTTCTAGAGTAATAGCAGTCCACCGAGAAGCACCGGTATTGTGTTGGTTAACCTACCTGTGATTAATTTCAGGAAAAATTGGCATCTGTTGAAGAGCTTGAACCCTTTGCTAATCATGCTTCTCAAATGGCTGCTCTTGACTATATTGTATCTATTGAAAGTGATGTATTTATACCTACTTATTCTGGTAACATGGCAAGGGCTGTTGAAGGTCATCGACGTTTTCTTGGACGCGGAAGAACAATATTGCCAGACAGGTGAGGGTGTCGTTTTCTTATGCAGAAGACGAACTTTTTATCTGAAATTTTCTGATAAACTATTTTTTTTCCAATTCAACCATTATAAAGCTGCTCTCTTTGTCTTCTCTTTGAATTAGGAAAGCCCTTGTTCGCCTGTTTGATAAACTAAATCAGGGAACAATGTCTGAGGGGGAAAATCTATCAAATAGGATTATTCTTCTCCACAAACGAAGGTATATCATTGGAAAAGCCTTTATATATACATGCTTAATAATCCATTACATAAATGTTACATATACATTTTTCCTTTTATATGATTGTATTAATAGGTGGGATTATTAGTTTGATACATGATGTTAATATAGTTCGATACACGGCATAAGTTTTTTGTATTATCCTCCTGGTTTAACCTATTGAAGCATCTATTTTTAACCTACTTGTTTCTATAATATGCTAATCACAGGGCAAACCTTCATTTGATTTTTCATTTGTTCTATGTGTTGTGCAGACTTGGCTCCCCCAGGAAGAGAAAAGGGCCAATTTCCGGAACGAAGGGAATGGATAGGTTTCGGTCAGAAGAAGCCTTTTATGCTAACCCCTTACCTGATTGTTTATGCAGGACAGAACCACCACATGTAAACATCTCTCACATTGTTAGGTAGATCAAGCAACTTAGAACATTTTCCTTGGAAAGTTCCCTCAGTAAAAGGGTTACACGTGCATAATCCTTAACCGAAGTATGAGCCAAAATCTGATGTGCAGCCTGAAGGTGTTAAATCTGATAGTGTTAGAGTGTATATATCGGTATCCCTGTTAGACATATATACCCTTTAATTTTGGGAAGGTAAAAGTATCTGTATTCAGGTTGATATACAAAATTATAGATTGCTATGAAAGCCTCATGGATTCTACTGATCCTAGTGTAAATGGGGCTTTGGGATGACACAGATTCATTCATTCTGTTAGAAGGACTTGTTATTTATATAGAGAGGTAGAGCTTTGGATTCAATCACGCATTGTTGTAATTCCTTTCCAAGAATCTTACATAGTACCACATTTTGTTCTTATTTTAAGACAGTGAAATTTAAATTATCTTTTATTTTTTACAATGGTTGGTGGTGCTAACTCCATTATGCATGATACTGGTTTGTGTATCGGAAATAACATGATAGTTAGGTATATAGAAAAATATTATCTCTTTATCTCACAAAACAAACTAAAAACTTGAATGTATCACAAGGTCTTAATTAAAAACAATACTGTTAAGTGGAGAATGGTTTCTATTTTCAACTTGGCATTGCAATTATAATACAGGCTAATACTTATTCATGGTATACTCATGGATGCGCAAGTTCCTATTTGGAGGGCTGCAATTTCTTAACTGCTGCAGTTTCTACTCCTGCTAATAGTTTAGCACACTCTTTGTTGTTAATATAAAGTATTCAACAGTCAAAACAAAAGCTGAACCAGTTGACCTCAGTTTCACATAGCCTAAATGTGTGAACTAACAACAAGGCCTAGTTTTTTTTTATTATATATTTTCAGCACAAAACTAAGAGCCCATCTTCATTATGGGATTTACAAATCCACATATTGGCCTATGGGGAGTCACCATGACCACCATTCTCTGAAATTAAAATTTGTTTTAGATACATAGCAAACGCACAAAATCATTGCCTACATAGGCTCATCTGGTGAAGTGGTGAAGCCTGACTCTATTAGTATATAATTATATATATATATATAATTATATATATATATATATATATATAGTAAAACGGGTAATGTCAATTTTGCCATCTTGTGAGTATTAGCTAAATGAGTCCGGCAGCCCATTTTGCCATTATTATTTGTGAATGATCCTCTATGGAATAGATAGCCCGTATACATCAATTAGTGATTCCTTTTAAACAATGGTTTGAGTTCCAATATTACTTCTAAATTGATAAAATCTTGGATGGAAAAGCTAACTGCAACTCACTATGTTGTAGATATTTTTGACATAAATAAGATTATATCCTATGAAAGATATATATCAGACAAAAAAAATAAAGGAAAGAAGTTAAAGCAATCTCCTAATTAAGGTAAAGGCTAACTTGTTTTATATTTTGAAAAATATATATATTTGAGAGTGTCTTTTTAATGTAAAATGAAATGTAAGAGGATTGGTCAGAATAAGAGAATCCAATAGCAAAGGATTTATGTGGATAATGCTTTATCATCGATGATGACCTGGCTACACTCCAACATCACTTCATAGCTCACATTTTGCACCACTCTCTCTGCATATACGTTGTATCAATATTTCACTGAAAAACATACTTGTAGTTGCAGCAATGGGTGTCTCTTTCCTTTCAACTTGCTCTTCTCTTCTTTCACTTGTTGCTCATGATCCACCATCCATCACCACATACCAACCTCGCTCTGTAAGTTTTCACTTTCCTCTACGTATCAGTATCTGTGTTTGTTAACATACAATGTAGTTATTATGGTTTCTTGAGTTCACCAATGCTGTTATGTTGCATTGTTATGAGTAACTAGAAATGGGTCTAAGTTGATATGATAAAAGATTGTTTTTTCTGTGTTGTCAACTCATTATTATAACCCTTGCTTAATGTGTTCTTAGGTACCCATTTGTTGTAATACTGTCAAAATCGATGTCAGTGGTGAAAGCCAGGTTCATTTGAGAAGGAGAGACATTCTTAAATGCTCTGGTGTGGCTATTGGTTTGGTAAGGGACATTCTTCGGATTGATGCTATAAATGTTTTTCTTTTGTTGAAAAAATCTCCCCTTTCTAGATTAATATGCAAATACAGATGGGATTGTACTTTGACATTGGGGCAGGGTGGGAAGTTATTAAATCCATGTTCTTACAGTTTTATAATTTTAGTAAATTCACTCAGATTTTTGTTGTTTCCCAACAATTGTTGATTCATTTGAATGTTTCATGTTTGTAAGATTTAACATGGTCTTGAAACCATGTCGTTTCTGAATTTTGTTCTTTGTTTCTTTTCTTTTCCCTATCTGCACTCTGCAGTTGTATCAATATTTCTATGGTTGATGAGCCAACATTTGATTTGTCTTCTCTATTTGTTTTGCCCCTAACACCCATGTTCTGTTCATAGAGTCATACCTATTGCACCACTAGATTTGGGTCTTGATCAAACAGAAGTTTTCCGCTGTCAACATGGAATCCAAGGGCTTTACATATTTGTCACCTCCTTTTGTCTCTTCAAGTGTTGTTCATCGAGCAGTATCTTTTATAATGTCTATGCAATAGTTGCTAGTTGTAGATAGAGATGCTTACATGAATATAATATATACACTTAGTAGGTAAGGTTGATGTGATCATGAGTTTCGTTCAGTTGTATCTTTTGTAGGAATTGATAGGAAACTCAGGATCTCTCGTTGGTAATGCTAATGCTGCTGATTTGATACAACGCAGACAACGTTCTGAATTTCAATGTAAGATCCTTTAGGTCAACGTTTTCATGTGACTGTTAGTCATGTAAAACTCAACTCATATCTCTTAGCAAAATTCTAACATTCTTTTCTCACAGCTAAAATTAAGGGAACACTTTATAGGGCTATAAAGGTATGCTTTTCATAGGTGCACTTATTTATCCATCCAAAAAATAGAACTCCCTGTGCTGATAAAACTTATTTTAACATTTAAACTGCTTTCAGGGAAATCCTGATATTATTCCATCATTATTAACGCTGGCTATAAATGATGCTTTCACCTATGATAAGGTGAGGAAAACATGTGTGGCAACACAGTGATAGGTGATAGTTGTTTTCCATCATTCAAAATAAATACTGATCACTAGCTGCTTAAGTTTGTAGGCAACAAAATCGGGTGGCCCAAATGGCTCTATACGGTTCAGGTACTTCTTTTCATTTGGAATTATGATTCATGAGTGTGTGCCCTATAAAGGATGAAGCCTGCTATTTTAAATCCAATGCTGTTAATTTACAAGCAGTGGTAGATACTGCATATTCTTTTTACGAAACAGTTAGTCTGCTAAACAAGTCCATTGAGATCATTGTTATTGCTCATTCAAATTTTCTACCTTATAGCCCTCTCATCGTGTGTGTAAAATGTGACAAAGGTTTTAAATTTGGGTGTGTTTTCATATTTATTAGTGTGTACTAAATTTCTGGTTTTGTCAGCAAGTTCTTCCACTTGCAAGCATCATGATTTTTCACATAATTTTGCTTACTGATAATCATAATCTTTTTTCCCTTTTTTTCTTCTGCATGAAGCTCAGAAATAAGTAGAACTGAAAATCAGGGGCTTTCTGCTGCTTTGAACTTAGTAGAAGAAGCAAAAAAGGAGATAGATTCATATTCCAAAGCTGGACCCATTTCCTATGCAGATCTCATCCACTATGCAGGTTATACTTTTTGACATCACCATGTTGTGGCTTAATTGTTTGCAATACATGTTACTCATGTATATTTAATGCCTGTTAGTTATACCGACTTTTAAAAAACTCATTTATGATTAAGGTGGAGAGGTTGCAGGGATTTGTTCAAATTCTCCTGACTATTGACTATCTTTTGTAGCACAAAGTGCTGTCAAGGCTACATTTTTAGCTTCTGCCATTCGCAAATGTGGTGGTAATGAGGAGAAAGGGAATCAACTATACAATGCATATGGATCAAGTGGGCAGGTTTGCTTCCTTACTATTGTTCTTTCACAAATTCTGCTTTATATAGATACCCAGCGATATCTTCATGGTCCGTGCTGACCAGACAATCCTCGGGTAGGCCTTTTAGGTTCGTTGTTATTTGTTAAGTTTGAGTACTTCGCAACTGACAAGAAGTTTGTGTGCTGGATTTTCTTTATGAGCAATCATATTCATATGAACTATCCAATTCATGTCACAATTGCTAAGGAAATAAATTTCTCGTTTTAAGAATTCTGTCACTCCATAATAAACTTCCCTTTGTTACTTAAGCTTCCAAGAACTTGAGCGTGTAATGCATACCTTTTTATCGTGCTACCAGTGGGGTTTGTTCGAAAGGCAATTCGGTAGGGCAGATGCTGAAGGGCCAGATCCAGAGGGGAGAGTTCCTGTATGGGAGAAAGCAAGTGTTCAGGAAAAGAAAGACAAGTTTTCTGCTGTAGGTTTTGGTCCTCGCCAGGTATTTCACATCTTTGATCACAGTTTTTGCTAGCTGAAATATAGAAAGGCAAATACAATCAAAGATGGAATGTACACATCTAGAACATACTATGATGTTGGTTTATATGGGGTAAAGTTCAACTTAGCCTGACATAAACACTTTTTTCCTCTCAAATGTGGCTTTAAGTTGATTAAAGCAATCCCATATTAAAATAAATAAAGGACAGCCTAGGCCACGCCGCCACCGGACTCTTACTCGGTGGGGTCTAAGGAAAGTATATGTATGTATACTTACTCCATAAGCAAAAAGTCTGTTTCCAGAATTTGAACTCATAGCTTACAGGTTACAAAGTGACGACAAGTTACCGATGCACCAAGTAAGTAATAAGATGAAACAAACCATGAATGGCTTCACTCTCCATGCTACTAATTTCTTAATTAAGAACAAACCATTATTTACCTGGATCATATAGGTGAAACTGATGATTATGCCTTAAAAGCCCTCACATTACCTTCCATGTTTGAACTCACCATGTAAAACATTGAAAAAGCAGGCATCCTTTAACACTGACCATATATATATAGCAATAAAGGAAGTTGATATTACTAACTTATTTATTTTCGTGCTTCGCCAGCTTGCTGTTCTATCTGCATTCTTAGGTCCTGATCAGATTGCAACAGAGACCTTATTGGCCGCTGATCCAGATGTCGCTCCATGGGTTCAAAATTACCAACGTAGCCGTGAAACCGTCTCTCAGACAAATTATGAGGCAAGTATATCTATGCATCTTTATTATCCTGTTGACCTGTGACCATTATAGTTAGAACTTAGAACTGTAGACAAATTGTGATCAATGATTCAACATAGGCAGAGAAAACCAATGACTTATTATGGCATTGTTTGTCTATATTTACTCTTTTCAACCATCTAGATTCTTTTCAAGACATTGTTTTGCTTGAAATTCATTATTACTATATGGATTCACTACTTTTTCAGGTTGATCTTATAAACACATTCACAAAATTGAGTACCTTGGGCCAACAAATCAACTATGAGGCATATACATATGCTCCCCCAAAGATTGACATTACCAAACTCAAATTGTAAAAGCTTAGTACCATATAATCTTTATTTCCTCCTCAAGACAATCCTGAATTTCAAGTTTTGACTTGTTCTTTTTGTCTTTTTTATTAACTGAAAATATTTGAGCTTGTATGTAAATTTTCATGCCCATGTAATGAGAGAGCACTGTTATCATCTAATGAGTTGAAGCAAACTCAATTTTAAAGAATGGAACATACTTTCATTTAAGTTGCTATAGGAATGAAAATCACTTGTCTCATTTTTAGTATCTCATTTGTATACCAATTTAATTGAAAAGTGACACCTAAGTAAAAGGTAAAATCATAAAAATAGAAAATAAGTTTTTATATTATTTGATGGAACATGATGGACTTGGAATATAAGGACATGTATTTTTTGAAACATATGATCCTTGTTTAGAAAATACTTATTCAGGGATATCTTTATATTCAAATCAATTAAAAAATGTTGTGATACTTAACTTTGATTTTATCATTACCATTCTAATAAAATTATTTGAACTCATCTTATACGTATTTATTGCCGCAACAATTATTTTGTGAAGTATTCATAAAGGTTAAGGGATGTAATTTGATATCGACACATAACATTATTTTAATGGAAAATATGTAAAGGTGTGAACTATCTACTGTCAACGTTCAGGGATCCTATCCTACGATAGAGATAAATTTCCTTAGAATAATGACATGTTATTTCAAACTATATGCTAAAATAAAAAAAATAAAAACAAAAAATAATGAATATTTTTTTATTGATTTAGAATAACAAATTTTTGTCTGTTTATAATTTTATATTTATTATTGTGGCTATCTCGTGTCATTTTAATAATCAAAGTTCAACTTTTAAGCTTCTACTATATTAAAAGGTATAGCTTTTTGTCTAATCACTAAATCAACTTTGTAAATATATATTTTTGTTAATACATTTTAGTCAAGTCAATAAAGTGGATATATAAAGTTTTAGTATAGCATTTAATAGAATTCCGAATAACTATAATATTTTGAGTAAATCTACAGCTATCGCCCTTCATCTTTTGTTAATGCAACAGCTAATTCCATTGTCAAGTAAAATTCATCTTTTGACATTTGACTAACAAACAAGTTAAAATATCCAACACAATATTCCTTAAATTAAACTTTGGTTGGTGTATGCCATTTTTTTTTTAAAAAATAAAACTAAAACTCAATCCAACTACCTGAAACTCAAACAGAAGAATATAATTTGGATATGGTAATATGGCCCCAAAACCTATTCCTCAACATCCAGAAAATATGTTCAGTAGATTTTCAATTACGAATCTCATCTTACACATAAAATAAAGATCATATTTTCTCAGCTTGTCAGCTGTATTAATCGAAGGGTCAAATCGAGTGGAGTTTTACTCCAAAATGGGGTTAGTTGTTGTGTTATTATCATTAAAACTCCAGGACGGTAATTATAATTTATACTAATATTTTTATACTAGTATTTAATACAAATATATTTTGAAGAGTATTTAATATATTTATTTAATAAGCTCTTATTATGATTTTTTATTTTGATGAAAATTAGTGGCATTGCTCCCGAAAAATTATTATTAAATACCTACAACCAAATGATAATTCTAAGGGTATTAACAAATAAATTCTTATAACGTCAAAATAGGAATGGCACAAGACAATTTGAAAAGGGCTGTTGTGAACAACAACTCCAATTCTTTCCACTTCAACAACCATTAATTTAATAGTCCTCCAATGGTTGATATTAGTCACTTAAGTACCAAAAAAGCTCCTTACCCCTTTTTCAATTCTAAATTCTTTTAACTTATTTTCATTTATTATAAAACCTAAACCCGTCTTTTAGACATGATGGAGAGAACTTATAGGGAGGTTCTTAGATGACCCCTAATGAATGTCTCTAGCTCTTACAAACGTGAAACTGAGCCATCAACAATCTCTCATAGTAAATAATAGCATAAAAAATCCATTAAATTACAAAGCATATTTTTGGACATTTCACCAAAATAGTTTCCTGGAATTTGTACAACTCAAGCTTGTTCAAAATAGAGCCAAAAATTTCTTATTAATCCAGCATAACATTGAGAATTCCCCAAAGATCTTAGAGTTTATCTTGAGCAATTTTAAATGTAATACAGAAAGCGAATTGTGACAACAATTTCATAAACCTGCTACCTATAGTGGGCCAGGGAATGTTCCATTCTCCCTTTGCTCATTCCATCTGTCAATCTGATGCATAGACAAATTCATAAGAATGGATATTAACCCATGAAATGAAAGGATTTAAGATTATGTAAAATGTGCAAAGTAAGTCATTGAAAAATCAAAATTGTATATTTGTATTCTACCTGATGGCAATTGCCAATGAATAAATAAATATTCACCCGCTAACCATTTGAAAAAAATAGCATTGTTACTGTGCAATATAACACATGATGCTGTTGAACTCTAAAGCCATGTGTAAATCAAACCAATTTCTGAAACTTACTTGCCCTTACAAGTGTGGGGAGATAAAGTTCAACAAAAGCAAACATGCACACCAGCACTGACCACTAAAGCATTGCTTGAGAGAATTATATCAGGCAATAAGAGTCACCAATAAAGTGTTTGAAACGTTAAAATAAATGCTTCACAAGTCATTCTAGTGTGATTTCTTCATTGAAGGAGGTTCTAATAATTGTAAACAATAAAAGGTGCTAAGCTACAAGAGTTGAAGGCATTTCTTCATAATAAAGATGACAAAGAGCTGATATGACATAAATTAATTGAACATTTAAAACTAAGGGGCTAAAAGGATTATGCATCTATCCACGTATAGGAAGCATTCACTGCACTTATACTTAAGAAATCCTTCATCATAAAGCAGCCTTACACATTTAATAGTTACAAACGTTTATGATGTCATTTTTTCACTGTTACCATTGTCTATCTTTCAGCAATTTCAGTTTTTCATGAGTTCATATAGCACAGAAGTGGATATAGAAACAAGACAAAAACAAAGTTGAAGCCTACAACATGCAATTTCTTGACAAGAACTCATATTACTACCAACAGAGTGAAAGATGCTACTCGGTTTCGTGAAAGAGTCCACTAAGACCATAAATCGATGGAAAATTGACATTGGCAAGAAATATCAGGAAATTAATCACTAGATCCTAATGCTTAGCATATAAAAAAATAATGTTCAATATTGAAAATACTTACCCATTCACCAGGGCAAAGAGAACGATAAAATTTAGCGAACATTCCATCTGTCAATCTGATGCATGGACCAATTCATAAAAACGGACTATTAGCCCATGAAAAGGATTTAAGTTCATGTAGAATGTGCTAAATAAGTCATTGAAAGAAAAGTATATTAAAAACCAAAACTGTATATTTGTATTCTACCTGATGGCAACTGCTAATGAATAAATAAATATTCACAGGCTAGCCATTTGGGGAAAAATAGCATAGTTTATTGCAAATATAACACATGATGACATTAAACTCGAAAGCCATGTGTAAATCAAGCTAATTACTAAATGTGAAACTTAATGTGCCCTTACATGTGTGGGGAGATCAAGTTGAATATAAGCAAATATACACACCAGTACTGACCACTAAGTATCGTTTGAGCGAATTATATCAAACAATAATAGTCACCAATGTAGTGTTTGAAACGTTAAAAAATGCTGCACAAGTCATTTAAGTGTTGTTTTCTCATTCAAGGAGGTTCTAATAATTGTAAACAACAATAAAAGGTGCTAAGCGACAAGAGTTGAAGGATAGAGGCATAGCTACATATTAAAGGTGATACAGAGCTGGTCTGATAGAAATTAATTGAACATTTAAAACTAGGTCCTAAAAGTATTATGCATCTATCCATGTATAGGAAACATTCACTGCAAATATACTTGAGAAATCACTCATCAAAAAGCAGCCTTACACATTTAAAAATTACAATTTTTGCCATGTTTTCACTGATATCATTGTCTAACTTTCAACAAAGTCAGATACTCATGAGTTCTAGATCACACAAGTGGGTATTAAAACAAAAGAAAAGCTAAGTCGAAGACTACAACATGCAATTTCTTTACAAGAACTCGTATTACTACTAACAGAGTAAAAGATGCCACTTTGGTTCATGAAAGAGTACATTAGGACCATAAATGGATGGAAATTTGACATTGACAAGAAATATCAGTAAATTAATCTCTAGATCCTAATGTTTAGCAGATAAAAAAATAATGTTAATATTGAAAATACGTACCCATTCACCAGGGCAAAGAGAACGATAATATTTAGCGAATCTATCACACTCTGGTGCATCTTCTCCTTTTGCAGCTATGCATCTGCCCAACAACTTCCAAGGTTAAAATGAAAGAACGGTGCAACATGTGAGCAGCAAATTCCATAGAAATACAAGCCTAATGAGTATGACTATTGACTAACCGATGATATTCAACGTATCGGGTAAAGCAATGCCTTGTCTGATTTGTAGTTGGAAAACGGAAATCCGCTGGAGCAGTCTCAAGCTGGAAAACAATAACACTAATATGAACAAACTGAAAGAAGGAGCATATTGGACAGCAAATAATGAAGAAGCAAGAAGCGTGCTTATGATCATGTGATGTACTTGAGTACCTATTCACGAAGAGTGGCTAAGTTAAATAAAAGTCACCTTAATTTCTGGAGTCTCTTCAGCTGCATCTTGATCCCCAGAGTTTTCTTCTTCAACACTTCCACTACTTTGCTCTTCAGTGCTTCTCTCAGCAGGAGGGGCAACTTCACTGCTCTCCTCAGCAACAGCAGGGGCAACGGGAGTTGTTTCTTCAACAGTTTTCTCAACAACGGCTTCCACTGAAGGAGCCTCTTTCGGCTTTTCAACATCTTTCACTTCAACAGGTTTCGGTACTTCATCTGTTTTCACCTGTCCGTCCTTGACATAATATTGCTGCAAGTAAAAAAATTATGTCACTACCTTCACCTCACATTCACATAATGAGAGGAAACCAATCACCAAAGTGTCAAAGAATATGAATTCAAGGTGGAAAAAAGATATACACCTAGATGAGGAAATTGATGGAAAAGCCATCACCACTACCTCACTAAAAAGATAGAAACCCATCATACGTCAGCAATTCTACCTGCTGTGGTTTCCACACGCCGCCGTCCCCATGGCGGATACGACTAGGAAGCATGTAAATGATTTATCATCCATAATGAATAATGATGCCGCTTGACTATGCAGTCATTTATTAAAGAACACAGCATAACAAACAAAACTTCCAAATTCTCTGATTTATCTTCCTAATATCATTTCCTTTTGTTGTTCTCAATCTTCATAGACATATATACAGTTCTATAAAACAGATGACAAAATAAAATAAAAGGCATGTTTTAGTAACCTGTACTAAATAGTCATCCCTAGATTAACGTTATTTGGCCAATTACAGAGATTATAGATCTGGCGTTTGTACATAATTCTCGGAAGAGATAAACGATCATAAAATGTCATCATGTATTAATTTAATAGATCCTGAACATAAGATAACCTTAATTATTCACGATAGACATTAGTAGGCAACTGAGAAATACAATGCTCTCAAAATTCAAATTTTGGGCACAGAACGAACCTAATCAAGACCTAGATCAAAGTAATCCAGAATATTGATTAATTAAATCAAGCTTCAGTTTCAATTTATACGTCGGAGAAATGAAAGTAGATCTAGATAGGTATGGAAGCAAAAATGAGAATTAAATCGACATGTAAAAAACAAAGGCAGCGATAGAAGGAAGATTTGAAACGGAACCTCGGCGAGAGTTTGAGCATTGTTAACAGCAGGTTCCGCCATTGAGTAATGAATGGGGTTTGGTTTTGGCAGGTGAGGTTAAAGTGAGAAGACTGATACTGAAGGAGCTATATTACACTATATTCCTATTGGTACTCTATATGGGCTTGGGCTTTGTTCCGTTTTTTGTTTTGATTTTATTTCACTCATTATTTTTGTATCATTTTAAATATGTGGAATACGAGTATGATGTTAATATAATGATATAAAATGAGTATTTAATTTTTGGAAATAAATTGTTGGGAGGGTCGATCACGTATCCCGAAAGAGATTAGGTCTATACTCATAGGATATAGAGTATATCTGTTGTCTCATTTTTTGTACCACTTTATATATCATTATTTTTAATTGGTTGAAAAAAATTATTTAAGTTACAATTATAATTATTAAATATTTTTTGGTCAATCATATTGTCTAATACATATAACTATTGAATGAGATAACAGACATGGACTCAATAAATATATAGTGGTAAGATATATTTAATAGTAGAAAAAAATACATAAGTAATCATTGACTATGATGCTATATAATAATAGGTGCCGTATGGAGGCAGATCAATTCCAAAATGTATTAATATTGTAAAAACTTTATAGTTTATAGATATTAGAAAAAGTTAATTGTAATTTAAACTTTTTACTTTCCCACAAAAAATGAATAATTTCAAGGGTTCAGATTTCATGCAGTTACAAAAGTGTTTTTGGGAGTGCAGCAAATCCAAATCGTATATTGTTTAGTCAATGCAGGATTTTGGCATTTGCTATCATCTTACTCCTATGAAGATCACATGTAATCATAACAGCTAAAAATAAATTCTTTTATTACTTGTTATAATGTGATTAACTTGAAATATATAAATATAAATTTTTTGAGAGATATAATCTTTTTCTCTCACCAATTAACTCAAAAGGAAGTAACGCAATTTTTTGGATGCCTTGATTGGACCATGAAAGGGAATAGTTAATATTCTTTTATTAGGCAAATGTTACTATTTTCCAATGAGGGGTAGAATTTGAATCTTTAATCTTCTTATTATTCAATTTACTAAGTTCTTCACTCCTATTATTTAAAGCTGAGATCTTCTGTACTATCATTTTTCTATCTTTATATTAAGTCAATAAAATTATGTCGACTAATAAAATTATGCTAATAATATTTTTATCATCTATCAAAAAATAGTAATTACTATTAGTTGGTATGATTTTATTGGTCAATTATAATTGGATAATCTCAATTCCAAAATTATGGTTTCCTTACTAAGGTTACTTATCATGCCTTAAAATCTTGCCTCCCAAAATCGTGCAAATGAAAACTTAATTGGCTTTTCAATAGGTTGAGGAACATAGGCCAAATCATATCCGAGACCTAATCAGTATGACTAACGTCCACATGAAATCACATGCCAATGAAGCCATTAGTTGAAAGAATGTGAGCACATCTTTTATTCTAATATATATATCACTTTAAATATTACTCAGTTTCTCATATATTAAAAAAAATAAAACATATTTAATATATATTAGTTTTATATTTTTATGACTAATAAAAATGAAATGGTGCATAGACTAGTATGATAAGCATAGGTCGGGTTGAGTTAATTAAGGTTTGTCCCATATCCGACCTAAATATTAATTGGGTCATTTGTTTGAACTCGAGTCTGACACTAGACTCTAAGCAAACCCAATCTTAAATATCAATCAGATTAGCCTTTTGAGCCTGAAACTAACCCTAATTCTAATTAAATATAATACATTTACATTTTAAAGTTTTCTCCACATTATTTATTAATATTGATATGTAATTTGACATATGTATATTTAATGTTAATTATGTACATATGACAACATAATTAGAAAATTAGTGATACTTTCAACCAAAAAGAGATGTCATTTTACTCTTATACAATTAAATAGATACACATACAAACATAATGAATGAGTGACCATGAGACGAGATAGGTCGGATCATGATTTTCCCTTACCCAATCTTAAATATTGTCAGAGTCTAATTTTTTAACATAAACTCAAACTTAGACCCGATTAAATCTAACCATATTCGAATCCAGTCGACCGAGTCAAAAATAAACATATTTTCAAAATTAGACTGGGAGATGTATATTTAATGTTAATTATGTAAATATGATGACAAAAATGGAAAATCAATGGTATATATATATTCATACTAAGTGTTTTCATTTATTACAATAACGCATTATTCTCACATGAGTAGTTGTCAATAAATAAATAAATATATATATATATATTTATTTATTGAAGTCACCACCAATTGCCTCATCTCTTTAAATGGAATGGTGAAATTAAACACCTAAACAAATACGTTGTACACTTAGAGATCAGATTTTGATGTTTGATTACGAGTAAAGAATGTATAAGCACCGTATCTCGTCCATAAAACAGTTAATATTATCTACAAACATAGATAATTTGCTCTAATGTAGGGAGGGCATTTTTTTTGTTTTATAGTTTTCATATATTTAGACTTTTGGATATATTAATATGACAATGAATAAGCAGCTACAGAGACATTGATAAACAACTTAAATCTCAAAAAATGCGACATGAAAACGGTAAGCCAAAATTTAAAATGTATTATTTTAAAATAATAAAAATAGCCAAATAAAATATTATATCAAAAAATAATGTTTTTAAATCATGAAAATAATTTTATAAAATATAATGTCATTCAAGTTCAAGATATTTCCAGTATAACGAAATTCTTTTCGATGGTATTAAAAATGTTTCTCATAAAAATGTTTTTTTATAGAAATTTATTTTATCTATTTTAATGTGTGAAGATAGGCCAACATTAGTTGTTAAATCTAATGATAAAATTCTCAAAATCTTTGGTTGAGCTTACGTAATTGTCGCTTTGAACAATTCCTTGATTTTAATCTATTGTCAACCAAGTTTATAAAAGTGTAACTAATTTACAAGTATTTTAAACCAATTAATTATTATTTTTTAAATAAAATTATAGATCAAGTTTTTATTTATGTCCCTTATAATCAAAATTTAGAGATGGTCATTATAAGTTTATAACATATGGGTGATATAGGGTCAAAAACATTAATGTAATGTTCACATTATCGGTAGGAAAAAAATCACAGGACCTGTTAGAAAAGTCACGTAAATTTATGTTTATTAATGCTAAGGTTTGATGGGTAAATATAATGGTAAATATTTATCCTTATTAGTTTCACATGATAGACTTCTCACGTCATATTTATGCTGGAACAAAATAAAATATTAGCAGAACTTATCAATAAATGCTAGTTTGGAACACTAAAATAGTAGCAAACATGACACATGCATAAATATGAAAGAGAAAACATTTATGACTGACCATCATTTAATTTTAATAGTTATTAATTCTTTAAAAATTAATGTAATACTAATTTATAATAATTAATATATTGATTGAATATAAATTTTTAAACTGATAATATAATATATATATATATATATATATATATATATATTACACTCAATATTAATTACTAAGTTCCTCTATTCACAAAATCTTTCTCCTCTTCCTAAAATAGGAGTTGTAACAAAAACGTGAACAAGGTATATAAAATGAATGTAATATGTTGTATCAAGAAGTATATAGTTAATGTATTATTCATAATTTATTTATATTTTTTTGTAAGATTGAATATTGATTAAAAATAAATAATAAATGATAATATAATTAAAATATTTTTTTTATCTTGTTTGTGCATATATCTTTTTGTGATATAAAATTGTTGTTCCAACAAACCTGTACATAAAGAGGTCCAATAAATTAAATCTGATAGAAGAAGATTTTAACAACTAAATTTATTTAGAAATGGCAACGGATTCAACAGTCCAATCATAACAACCAAAACTCAGAACACCCTCTAGACATGACATGAAGCTATGGCTGCTTTGCGGCTTTCTGAATCGGGTGTATTGTAACCAGTTACTAGCACCAAGGCATCAAGCTAACAATTTACCATTTATCGATCTAAGATAAATAGCCATTTTTCAATGCCCTTCCCGATATCCACTTTAGTAAATATCCACTTTAGTCATTAATAATTTTTGTGTATACAAATTTTATCTAAAAAATCAAAAATCAAAAATAATATTTAATGATTGAAAATGTAAATTAAAATAATTTCTATCAAGTATCATATAACATGTCGACAATGACTTGTTTGATAATGTTTGATATTTTGAGGAATATTTTTTGTTTTTCAAGAATCAAATTAATACATATGAACCAACAATATGTTGGTTTAGTGACGTAAGGTCTCACTAGATCTCTAAGATTGACGATTCGATTCTTGTGAGCAACATTTGTTAGAAGAGCAACTACGAACCCAAAAAATAATTAGTTCCTTAATCAAAAAAGATAATGCTATTCATATAGTACCAAACAAATTAATGCATGGAAATTTTGAGAGACAAATACATATATTTACCCTCTCTTTTTTTATAAGTGATAGTTGTGTCTCATACTTAGTTATCATAGGTGATTCACTCGTCCTTCTCAAGGTTGTCCATGCAATATGCTTTGATGGGGTCAATCAGTCAATGCCCTCCCACGTCTCATGGCTAGTGTCGATCTTGATATTTTATAGGCTTGATGCAAAAAAATTATACTCCTAATTTAACTACACAAAAATTACATATTAAATAATTTAACTATCCAATATTTTTAGAATAAATTTGAATAAAAGATGTTTCATACAAGTGTAAGAATATAATTTTTTACAAATTCGATTATGTTACTTATAATGGATTTGAGTCTAATATTTTTTGAGATATTCTTTTTAATAAATGTTAAACAAACTCATATATTTCTTACTCTAAATCATATTCTTATTCAATTATACATCAACTATTATATAATTATATAAAAAATAATTATTATCATCAACCTATATTGAATATTGAGTTTACGCATAGAGTAATAATAATGATAACACAAGATTGAGTGGAGAGGGAAAGTGCAATAATTTTTTAGAAACAAAATAATATAAGTTGACATAAATACCATTAAAATGAAGTTGTGTGAGCAAGATAAAATCCGAGTATTTAATGCAAATGATGGCATAATTCTATGTAAAAACAAGTTTACCCATAGCAAAATATTATATATAGGGAACTACCTTATTATATAAATTTTTTTAGAACTCTCATATATAAATTGTGAAAACAATAGATCTGAGTGTCTTATAATCAATCATGGATGATTATGATTAGAAATTAGTTATTGATTACATGATAATCATATGCATATATCTTTTAATCTTAACAATTCAATCAATATCCAATAATATATTAAGTGTTACCATTTCTCACAATAATATAGTCTTCTCACATGAGTAATTCCCTATATATATATATACATGTATGTATGAATGAAGGAAGTGACTCATAATAATTATTATTATAAAAATAATGACATATTTATGCATATATGCCCAAACAATAAAATATTGGTAAGCATGACAAAGTTAACAAATTTTTACCTAGACTATAGCATTTTACAGTATTAATATTAATATATTTTGTTAGATTATATATTAAGTTATGTGAATGAGATATTAGTCTAGTATTATAAAGTTTTATTAGATTTTAAGATATTGTATTAGGTCAAACATTAAATATACAATTTTTAAGAGTGATATTTATTATATAGAAATTCACAAACTATGAAAGAAATTAATTATTTATCTACTATACGAGAGTAATCTCTAAAAAGAATAAACAAAAACTTCTCTCTCACATAAAGGATCCTTATTCTATTCATATAGTAAATAATATATTTGGTTATAGAAAAAAAAATGTGCACATAGCAAGCTGTTACATTACTTACATAAAGGTATTCAACAGACATTATATAAACCATAAGTTATTTCAAAAGTTTTTCATAAAATTATTAATAATTATATACTAATTAATTTTAATTGAAATTATTGGACATTAATATAGTAAACTTTTATTTTATTATTATTTAATTGTGTTTGGATTTGTTGCAGTCAAAATTTGACTGAAGTTGGTACAATCAATAATCCAAACGGTCAGATTTATAATGTGTTAATTACTTTTTAGTTTTTCATTTTTTGCTTCAAATTAAATGATTGTATGAATAAGAAATTGGTGCAATGGGGTAAAATATTAGGCATATGATAAAACATATCCAACAATATCAAAAGTCAAAGTTTACTCTCTAGTGCAACATCTATTATTATTATTATAATAAGTAATAAAAAATATCGAAAAATATGAGTTTCTTACTCATACAGTATAAAGAATTATATATTGATTAACAAAAAAACAAGTTAATGATTTTGATGGATCAAATTGCATGCTCACCTCCCTTATCATGAACGGATATTCTTTTATGATGACTAACATACATCTGTATGTTGTGTAGGATAGTGTTTTTTAGAATATAAAAATAGTATACTATTAATGAGTTATTAGGTTATTGTATATGATTAATTTCACTTTTCAGGAAAACTTACTAATCCCATTATTATATATCTTATCCATGCCCCCAGCCCAGATAAAATCGTTCTGTTTCAAGGCAACAAATGACTAGATGAAAAATAATTATAAAATAATCATAAATATTACATAATAAAAAAATGTGACATCATCAAAATTGAGAGTAACCGCAATCTGTTGTCTGATAGTACCTGTGACACTTTCTAGATCAGTTGGTCAAAATAATAAAGTCAAGAGATTTAAAATTTTACTTTTTTTTTAATAAAAAACAATTGTAATACAACTAAAACTGATGATGTTTTCGTCAAAACTGTGGGTGTTCTTGTCTTCTTCTATTTTTCTCTACTATTAAAGCCACAACAATGAAGAGAAGAAGATAACAGTAAAAAAGATCCATTTTTCATTCACTTCCTTCTCATTCATATTATGGATAACAAAAGCTATCAACCCTCACCATTGTTGACTACTAACACTACTACTAGTAGAAGTGTTGGAAGTAGCAGCAATACTCCTCGTAATAACAACAGTCCCAATCTTAGGAAAATGAACAAGCATTCAAATAATATCTCCAAACCCATAACAAAAAATGTCTCCAATAACAACAACCCCACCAAACCCATCACCAAAAATCATAGCTTTGATTACAAACATATGCTTACTCAGGTAGAAACACCTCTTTCTCCATCTGTGTATAGAGTCACCAAAAGTGAGTTCAAGGATTTTGTCCAAAAAGTCACTAGTTGCACCCCAAATATAACTGCACCACCACCACCTATCAATAAACCAAAACCCACAAGCACTCGCCTTCAGAGTATTCGCCCTCCGCCACTTATGCAGATCAACAACCGCCAATCGCTGCCGCTAGACACCGCCTTCGCTGGCCCCATTAACCTTGTCAACGTCATGAACCCTATCAACCCCATCATGGATCCTATCAACAACGTTAACGACGCCATTAATGTTGCACCTCAGCCATTGTCTCCACTGCCACCACTTCCCATTGTCGACGTTGGTGTTGAGTCTCCGATCACCTCGTACCTGCGCTTTATCAATGAGTCAATGATGTCTTCTTCGATGCCCATTTTGCCCCCAGGCATTCTATTTGCGCCTCATGCTGATTAAGTAAGGTTTCATAGCTTCTTCCCAGCCCTAGGTGGAAATAATGGAATGGCGTTAGATCTGAATGTTGTTGGTTATGTACATAGCTAATGGCTTCAGGGTGCATGCAAGGAGAAAGATTAGGAGTCCCCCAATGTTGTTTCATTTCATGTCTCGGATCAATCAGATATTAACACATAAATAAAACGAAAACTTTTAAAAACAAAAAGTAACATTTTCATATTATTTGTTATAATCTGATTGACCTGAAACAAGAAATAATACACCATTGGGATAGATAATTTGTGTCTTAAGCAGTGGAGAATGGAACAATTTATATTTACTTATGATCTTTATTATATATTTGGGGATGATAAATTATAATAGTTGTCATACAAATAAAGTGAGATGATGTTGAACTTTTCTATCTTTTTTTTAATTATTTAGTTCATCAAGATTATGTAACATGATTCCTGTATCATGGACGTTTGATTATGCAGTCCTTCAAAAAATTCATCTAATTATGCTCAAATTATGCATCGTTACTTTTTTATTTGAGTATGGTGTTATCATCATTTCATTTTATATTACAATTTTAGATAATTCGGAGAAAGTTAACTAATACAGTCGCAATTTTTTCTGCAGTATATTTTTTATTATTAAGGTGGTCAAAAGATATATATAAACTTTCTTATTAAAATATTAATAAGGTGTAGGTCTAATAATATAAATTAATTTACATATCTAAAAATTATATTCACCAAATATTTAATACTTAAGAGTAATAATTGTTTATACAACAATGATGACTTTGAAAGGAGTTAGTTTGTTACACAATGGTGATAAATAGTTCTGGTTATACTGAAAAATGGAATTACAATCATAGAAAAAAGTCATGAAGAAAAAACCTTTAAACACATATCTTGTGTTTTTTTTAAAAGAAATAATCTTTAAAAACAAATATTATAGGACTATAATAAGGTATTCAAATGACTCTCTAATCCAATTTTATGTTTGGATTATTATTGTTGAGTAGGTACTTTGGGGTTGGTTGTGTTCTTTTATTCCTTTTGCGGTTGTTCCTTTCTTGTTAACATGTTTTTTAGTTTCTGTTTGGCAGAATCAACCAAAAGAAAATTTATCTACTATAATATTTAGTAGAGGAAGTTTAGAAAAAATTGAAGGCGCTTGTTTGTTTTCTATATGTGAAAGTGAAATCATCATCACTACTTGAAAAAGGGATGGATATAAGTCAATAAGTGAAGTCAATGAATACAACATTTAAAAATAAAGCCATGGGTGATAAATGAGATGAGATCATCTCAGATACTCTAATGTGAGAGAAGATATAAATGTACAAGTTTTTAACTTATTTAATTTACAAAAACAAAAAAAAATGAATCTTTAATTTTTTGGGAATCATATATATTAGAATTTAGATTCATTATTGGACTCTTCAAGTACTCAAGAATATCCTACCTAATAAGTAAATTTGGAGTATAAAAGTCAATAACGCTAGTATATTTACTTCCTAGTTCATATTTATTTCCCTCATTACTAAAACATGTAACTTGAGAAAATTTTAAATGTTTTTTTGTATTTAATTTATGTTGTTTTTTTATTCTACTATATATTTTATCTCTTTATTTCTACATATGAAATTTTAACTCTAAAATGTTTATTCAAATTGTATTTGAGTTATTCTTATCTAATCTCTATCATTCTAATTGTGTTTATGAATTTCTAATTATCATTTGTAATAAAATCTATATTTAGAGTATGTTTCTTTGGCGACTAAAACTTAATATGTTAACATTTTTTTACTTCAATCACACTATATTTCTAATTGGAGGAATACCATATTGAATAGGTAATTAATTTGATATGATGAATTTTACTTTACCCTAAAAACTTTAAAATCCTTATATCTTAGAGATTCAGCTATTTGATAACTTTTTATCCACTCCAATAATAATGTAACAATGACAAATTTGAATTTCTTTAACAAAATTTTTGTCCATGGTTACGACTCTGAAATGTATCAAGTGACATTACTTCTATTTGGTTTTGGTAAAAATCTTTTACACTCAATAAAGCAATGATTTATGAGAATTGAATATCATTATTTCAAAAGTGATCTCGTAGTCTTCATCCAAATTTTCTAATCATTTATAATGCTTGGCGCCGTCATACGTACTACAGATATAATTTTTAAGAAAATATCTTTATGAGAATTTATACTCATTGTAATGATTTTTTCAAGACGCCTTAATTGTTTTCATGATATTTATCCCTCCAATAACTAAGCTCTTTTGTGTGTTTTAGAGTGGTTGATTTTGAGAAAGTTAATGATTCTATTAATTGGAACTTTCTTAATTATATATTTTTTAGATTTGGTTTCTCTATTAAATGGAGAAAATGGATAAATGTTTGTTTTTCTTCTACTTCTATGTATGCGTTGATTAATAGATTTCCTTCAAACCAATTCGCTATCTCAAAGGATAACAGACAAGGTGATTCTATGACGTCTTTTCTTTTCCCTATGGTTGGAGAAGGTCTTGCAAGATTGGTCCGGCAAACAAGAGTGTGGGGTTGTTTGAGGGTTATAAGATTGATAGGATGGGGGTGGAAGTGTGTGATCTTCAATTTGTGGATGACATAATTCTAATGTGCAAGCCTACGATCCAAAACTTGTGGTTGTTCAGCAGTATTCTATGATGTTTTGAATTAGTTTCAGGGTTGAAACTAAACATACAGAAACACTCTTTATTTGCTATTGTAGTGTCTAATTCATTTAATTTAGCAGCATCAAATTTCCTAGCTTACAAAATAGGAATTGTTCCATTTCTTTACCTTGGGGTTCCAGTTGGGTCGAACCTAAGGAGAATGACAACTCGACAAATCATAATTGACATGGTTTCTAAAAGACTTGCATCTTGGAAGTATAAACACAAATTTTCCGGAGGTCGTCTGGCTCATATAAATTCTGTTCTTTCTTACATCCCTACTTATTTATTATCTCTCTACAAAGCCCCAAAAAAGGTTTTGACTAAGCTTGCTACTTTGTAAAGGAAATTTCTTTAGGGGAAGAAGAGGTGGTAAATGTATTGCATAGGTTTCATGGTGGTTAGTGGTATGCAAACCTAAATCCCTTGGTGGATTGGGAGTCAGAAACTTATCTAGTTTCAATGATTCATTGTTAGGAAAATGGAGGTGGCACAGACTTTAGGAGAAAGATATTTTTTTGAGTTAAGGTGATTGAATCCATATAGGAAGATGATGTTTTTCTTGCGACTTCTAATGCAGATTCCAGGTGGTGGAAAGATCTTTGTAAAATTGGTTCTGATCATTGGATCATGGGGGTTGGTCTCATAAGAATATGTAGAGGGTCTTAGGAGATGGTACACAAACTCTTTTCTGGATGAATATTTGGGTGGGGAATCAGGGCTTAAAGGATATCTTTCCTAAACTTTTTTCTTTAGCTTTGAATAGAAGGGCAATTGTGGATGAGTGTGGTGTTTGGAATAACAATGTGTGGTTGTGAGAGGTTAAATGGAGACGAAGTTTGTTTGAAGGAGAAGAACTGTTAGTTAGGAACTTGTATGATTTGATACATTCCCACTCTTGTCAGAGGGACGCCATGAATTAGTGGAAATGGAGCCTAGATGCATCTGGGAATTATGCTGTCAAATCCACTTATCTCATCCAAGTGGATCATGGTATCTTACCTTTAGGTAACATTCTAAAAAATTGTTGGATTAATTGCGTTCCCTCGAAAATCTCTTCCTTTGTTTGGAAACTCATTAAATGTAGACTTCCTACAAAGGTATAATTATTTAAAAGACGAGTTATTCATAGGGTCGAAGATGTGAAGTGTGTCATTTGTTTGAATCATGATGAATTTGTTGAACATCTTTTTATGTCTTATGACTTTGTCGCTTCTATTTGGAAATGATTTTATTCTTGACTTTAGGTTTCATCCTCCATACCAAAATCGTTATTGGATTGCTGAAATTTGCACGAGTTAATATTTACTAATGCAAAAGGTTTAGAGTTGTGGAAAATGTTTTGATTTGCTATTGTGTGATCTATTTGGATAATGATGAATGACATAATTTTCTCAAGAAAAGCGACCAGTTATGTGCATATTCTGGATATGATGCAATCTAGTTATGGACTTGGTTAACGTTGCTAGCTAAGATAGTTCCAACTTCTTTAATTTTTACTAATTGGTGTATTGATCCTAAAGCTTATATTACTTTAACTACTAAAAAGATCAATATATGATCTTTCTTTATACTAGGTTAGCACCCATTGTACAGATTTAATACGTTTTGCTTATAAAAAACAATCTACTGGAATTTTGGGATGAAATCGAAATTCAAGAAAGAATTATAACATTTGTATTGAATGTGAGTGAAAAAACTTTGATTTAATTTTATATATTTATCTAAAAATAAATATGAGCTTATATTTGAATATTTATCCAATAATTTATAAGAACTTATTTTATAGGTAACCATCGAATCAAATGAACCTTTATTTTTTTATAAGTGAGTTCTTGTATCAAAAGTAGTATCCAAAATATATTCAATGTTAGTAATATTATTTTATTATGTGTTTAATATCTATGCATATCTTTTACTGTAAGCACATCATTAATCATTGATTTGTAATACTTTTCTTTGAAAGTCAATATTAATTAATACATGAATGATGTAGATTTACTGACAATGTAAAAAACATTACATTGTTAGTTATACATATTAAATCTTTTTATTATAAGTAGCGTGTGAACCGTCACCTCAATGTCCGTCGACTCTCATTTCCTGATTTTTTAAATTAAGTGATATGCTACAAATTTGTACTACATAGTTACATTCCCATAAAGAATAAACAAACAATTTTTTAGCATTTGCACTATTTTTTATAAAACTTCTTCCAACCTCCTATCTAATTATTCATTTGGCCACTCATTTCTTTTTTTTTGTTTCTGACATGTATCCTCGTACTGGAGGCAATAATGTTTGAGTCGGGAACATTCATAAAAAGTATGTGAGACTAACTTTCCCAACAAACATTTTTTCCATCCACAAGACTTATACCCGAATTCTTACTTAAGGGGAATCAAACATGTATTATTTGAACCAACGCCCGTTGATATTTTGCCACTCATTTCTGACATAGCATAATAATAACATTCTCAATATTAAAAGTACCTAATAAAATATTAATTCAAAATATTTGGAACTTTTTTACATTAGATGTTACAATTGCTTACTAAAGCTTATTTAAAGAGCTTCAGGCGAAGAAGTGGTTGAAATATAAAAAAATACATCAATTCAATTATTGTTACGCCCTAAGTTTTGCATTTCTATAATAATATAAATATTAAGTTAATCGTAAATTTTGAATTACCTACCTATGAATTTACATTAAATACTAGCGTGTACAGGCACAAAGTGCCTGTTGGACAATATTGTATAGTATTACACAATCAATTTTTATATATTTTATTTTTTAGAATTAGAATATATTTATGGTGTTCGATGTACATTTAATAATAATTTTTTTGTATTTAGGATAATGGTCAATTTAATGTGAAAAAAATGTAGTTAATTAATGTGTTGATGGAGGTTATTTATGATTATATAATTTTTTTTTGTAAATATTAAATAATGTTAAGGGCAAAACAGGGAGTGAAAATTACTCCATGTAGAAGTTACACTATATTTTGCCTTTATATATAGTATAGAAATATAGATATATATATATATAGTAAATATTATATTATTTCTTCCTATTATATTTAATATTATATATAAGATTGTAAATCCACTTACTCCGTTATTCTAGCCATCAAAGAACATCTAATGATTTAGATCTCTATATATAAATATCTTATATCAAATGTTAGAAAAGTGACATGTTAACTTTAATTTCAAAAATCTAATACAAGACCTCAATAATCCAACTAAATATTCACTTTTCCTCTTCAACTATAAAGATTCATCTAAGAGTCTACTATAAAGATTCATCTAAGAGTCTAGTGAATTATGAGACTAACATGGAAAATGTTTTCCATATAAGAAAAGTATGAGTCTTATATTTGCTAAAAAGATGTTAAATATTTATGAGTATAATATCTATGTGGATACATTTTTTCCGAGTGAAAGAATCTCTTAAATAACTTGTTACAACCCCACTCATCATCTCCGTCATTTAGAAACACCTCCTTTCTCCACCAAGAGCTGTTGCATTGTCACACATAAAACTGGTCAGATCAGTCCAAGTATGATACGCATTCTCTTGTAAGCACATTTTCTCTAGAAACTAGAAAAACGTTGAAAAAGACAACGTGAAATATATTGTCACCGTGAAAATTCAGTCAAACGAGTTTAATACTTGAATTATTCAGGTCTTTAAACTTCATAGAGAAAATACAAGCATTTATTGGTTAAATCACTGAAAATACTTAAAAGAACGAAAACTGGAGAAAACCAGGCCAGCAAACTTCAAATCTTCACTACTTGAAACTTACAAAGTTACAGATCATAGTTTTAAGATCATTCACTTCTCCATGTGCATTGGATACAAATGGCGCTCAAATTCAATAAAAGCAAACCTTTGAAACAGAATGAAGTGGACAATCCTAAAAAACACACTAAATTCCAACTGGAGCTAAACAAAGATTTCAAGGATTACACCCTCGAATCCCAAACAAATCAGCATATCAAATTTGCTAAAGAGATTAGAATTGTAACATTCCAATTGCTTATGATAGAAACTTCAGTGTCATTAAGAAAATAGGCAATCCAGAAAAAAGTACAAAGGAATGGACAGACTAAAAGATCTCGAATATCATAACAAAGACCTTGAATTCCTAAAATCTCAGAAGCATCGAGATTATCAATCAGTACCTTCTCCTTTTAAAAACATTATCGAGGAGTTCAATAACTAATTAGCAGGAAGACATGTTCACTGCTGTCCATCATCGTGTTTCGCTGCTGCTTCTTTGATTTCTTCTGCACTATCATCCTAAAAAACCCGCCAAAATAAAATCCAAAATCAATAAATAAGTTTTGTAAAGATAAATAATCAACAGATCAGACAAAAAAACCAAGTAAACTAAGATACACAACTTAAAAAATATCACATTACGTGTGACGGTATTTTTCTAAATCAATTTAATGAATTTGACATCTCGTATCATTGTTAAAGAAGCAAAGTATATGTATGTATCTTTATTATCCATGTGACGGTATTTTTTTAAAATATCACATTATGTGTGACGGTATTTTTCTAAATCAATTTAATGAATTTGACATCTCGTATCATTGTTAAAGAAGCAAACTCATTTAACAAGCTGTATGCACAAAGATTGGATGATGGTCCAAAAAATGTTTCACAACATCAAAATTAAACATTGCAAAAGACAATATCAAACACAAAACTGTACCTGCATGTCTGAGGTCCAAAGGGTGAGATTATCACGAAGTAGTTGCATGATCAAAGTGCTATCCTTATACGACTCTTCACCCAAAGTATCCAATTCAGCAATAGCCTCATCAAAGGCCTAGAGAATACGAAAACATAACAATAGTCCATTAGTAAATACTATACCATATATGCTCTTGCAAACTTACAACATCAATGAAAGACATGACAAAATCCTATTCAACAAGTAATCAGAACCTAGCAACAGGTAAACTTCTTCAGCATAAATGAAATTATGATAATGGAGCATTTGAAATGATCATTTTCCCAATTGAAGATCAAAAGATGACTATTCCACTACATTCAGGCATTCAGCCATATCATTGTTTTTCTTATAGCAAAAATCAAATAATCAAATGGAAAATTCAGTTAATTGAAAGAAACAATAAACAGTTTCTCTAACACGAACCTGTTTTGCAAGGTTGCACGCGCGATCAGGAGAGTTGAGAATCTCATAGTAAAACACAGAGAAGTTCAGAGCAAGACCCAGCCTAATAGGGTGAGTTGGAGGAAGGTCACCGTTCGCAATATCCTACTCGCAAAATCAAACCAAAGCATAAGAAAACAACGCAATCACTCAATTAACCCTAAATTATTACAATCAATAGAACCATAAATGGAAAAATCATGAATCGGGCGAATAAACGTAGAAGATCTGAATACCTGAGCCGCTTTATAAGCGTTGAGAGTGTTTTCAGCAGCATCCTTGCGCTCGGTTCCGGTCTTGAACTCAGCGAGGTAGCGATGGTAATCGCCTTTCATCTTGAGGTAAAATACCTTGGAGTCGCCGGAGACAGCGGAGGGAATGAGACGAGAGTCGAGGAGTTTGAGGATTCCGTCGCAGATGTTGGAGAGTTCGTCCTCAATCTTGGATCGGTAGTCGCGGATGGTGGCGACATGGTCCTCGTTGCCTCGGCTCTCCTCCTTCTGCTCGATGGAGGAGATGATGCGCCAGGAGGCACGGCGGGCGCCGATGACGTTCTTATAGGCAACAGAGAGAAAGTTACGCTCCTCGACGGTGAGTTCTTCGTTGTCGCCGGCAGCGGCGGAGACCTTCTCCATGAACTCAACCATTTCCTCATAGCGCTCGGCCTGCTCCGCCAGCTTCGCCAAGTAGACGAACTCTTCGCGGGGAGAAAGGGCGGTAGCCATTGCGAGAGAGATCTGGTTCGGGATTGAGAAATGGGAGAGAGAAAGAGAACAGAGAGAGAGAGAGAGAGAGAGAGAGAGAGAGGGGGAAGAAATAGAGAATGTGACAATTTTTGTTTGTGGGGTAACAGAAAGCGGGGTTTGCGATTGTGTTGTGTGCTTCTTTTATGCCATAGATGATTCCGTTTTTGGGTAACACCTTATTTTTAGACCCATGCATCCCATTCACAAAAACATGCCTTCTTTAGTTTTTATTTTTAATTCTCTTGTTTACCTTTAGAAAATGATATATAATCTTATAAAATTATTCTATAAACCCTCTAACAAAATAATATTTATTATTAATGATTAGTTTATAATAATATTATAAATTTTGTTATGAAAATAATGTATAAGTGGATATTAAGAATTTAAAGTTTTCATATAATAAAAATGGTTATATATATTAACATTTATTTATTCAGGATGATCTTATAAGTTTTTGGGTTTTTCTTCAAGAACAGAAAAACTCTTCCAATGTTTTTCATTACATGATGGCAAACACAAATTCATTCTTTCTGGATAGATATATATCAATGTTTAGGTCGTTTTTTATCTAATGATTATAATCTTTCCATTAAATATAATATATAAATTTTTTCTCAAAAGTCTTACGATTTCTTTCATAGTTTTTCATTCAATAATTATACCATTTAAATATACAAAGAATATCCTTTTATGTTCATAATACTTTTCTTTTATATATATATATCATCTTCTCTTGATTTATGAGTATTTGTCAGTAGAAGATATCACTAATATTTATTTTTTAAAGATAGGTTTCTTAAAAAAAAAAAAGAGGTTAGTGTAATTTAATTTCCTACAAAATGTTACTATTATAGTTTCCGAATAAAGAGAGATGCTAAATGCTAACTATATTTGAAATAAACATCAATATTCATGAGAGTTCTGTGCAGTTGTTTTCCCCATTATTGGTGTTACTATTTAAAATGACTACCAATTGCTAAAATTCTTTCTATCCAATAATAACGGTGATCACGAGTTAGTGTCGTAATTTCAAGTAAAAAATAAAATTTATTAAAAACAAATCTTCATTCACAAATACTCATGTATAACATATTAACTTGACTTATTAATTTATAAAGTGAACATAAATTAGGTGCTTAACATATATTTTAAGAATCAATTTAATCATTATATTGATGTTAACATTATTCTCCGTGTGAGAGTGATAAGTAGATCAAATATTAGAGTAGATCAAATATTAGAGTAGAAAGTTTAAAGAATGAAATGATAAAAAATGGAATATTTGAGTCTAATCCACTACAAATATCAATATACTTGCTTTTAAAAAATAAAAAATATTACTCTTGATGTTTATATTACTTATATGTAGCACTTAGTATCTCTCTACCGAATAGAGAAAAATTTTGTTGGATCCAACACGTCATATTTATATACACTCAATCATAGTTTGATAAGTCATTAAGTTGTGAGAATGAGAAAAAAATCCCTAAAAGAATCTAGAACTTAATGACTTATCAAACTATGATTGAGTATACATAAATATGAAATATTCGGGTTATCTCCAACCAAGTTTTTCTCTTATCTATTATCAAAAAATTATAATTATAGATTTTATATGAAATTAGAATTACACTAATCTCTCTTTTTAGTAAGATTAAGGATTTGTTCCATCCAAAAACTAAAGACAAATATTTTTTAGACTCAAGGATTTTTATATATTTACTATAAATGATAAACCAGCCAGAACCAACTGGATATCTTATCTTATGAATTATTAAAGGGATCAATTTGAATTTTTATGTTTGTTGGAATTATTATTTATTTTCATTTATTTGATTATTTAATTGATAGTGAGAGGAATTACTTTATTCTTCATTCTCATTTGCTGGATCAAGCTGTCAAGCACAGGGTTTTTTAGCTTGTGTGGCAGAAAGGTGTGACGCACACGCACACTCATGGCGACTGAATGCCAATGGTATAAGGTGAAATGTTTCATGCTATTTTAGTTGTGTTTTAAAGTAATGTATGGTTAATTAGTGAAGGTGTTAACTATAATATAAAACTATATGAGTTTCACTAAAATAACCGTATAATGTTTCTACTAAAATAATCACCATAACATTTTTCGGAATAATGAATTTTTTAAGCATAAGGAACAACGTGTAACAAATCCTTGATAAAGCTGCAAATCTGAATATTGCTTCTAAATTCTGATTTATGTGCAGCCAGTTGAAAGGAAAAATCCTTAGACAAGTCCAAAATGATAATGCCACAGTATATTATATTTATGGTGCTCTTAAACCAGGCATTGGCACAGGTATGGGTAGACCTATCAAAATGGGATACCCAAACGGATTTAGGATAACACGGTTTGGGCTAAACTGGATTGATATTTGTGTTGCTAGGTTTGATGTTTTGAGCTTTGTTGGTTTATTTCGGGAATATAATCATAGATTGCCTATAGTTGGTTCATGCATGGAGCAGCAATAGAGGAATCTATTCTTATTTTGATGGCGTTATGCAGGCATACAATCCAATGCTGAGCATTTTATTGATATATGCATGTTATGCATCAACCAAGAAATAAAAATGTAATAGCTGACTTTTGGCCAATTTGTCTTTTGATTGTTTAAACAATGCATGGTTTGATGAGGTTTCAGGTTTGTTGGATCATTTCTTTGATCACAAGCTGGTGTTTTCATTTATTAATAGATACCCTTGTCATTCCAGGCTCAAAGTATTACTAGGCAGTATAGAGATACAAACATAGTATACAACATACGCTAATTACCTAACTGGTGCTCCATGTCCAGGTGCAAGTAACAACAAAGTTTGAAACATGGATAAAATCCATTAGCAAAATGAACAAAGCCAACATGATTTTTAGTTTCTACAGTCCTATAGAGCCAAGAGACTGCTGGGATCTGATCCTAGTCTTTCTGAGCCGTTCAGCAATGATGAAAGCAAGCTCAAGAGCTTGAGATGCATTGAGCCTGGGGTCACAATGTGTGTGGTAACGTGAGCTCAGGTCATCAAATGTGACTGTCCTTGACCCACCAATGCACTCGGTCACATTCTGACCCGTCATCTCTAGGTGAACTCCTCCTGGGTGGCTTCCTTCTTGTTCATGCACGTCGAAGAATGCTCTCACCTCAGCCTGTTCAATTTAGTAGTTGGGATCAATAATCATAATTCTTGTTTAGTAGGATATGGGGAGGGTCGGTGAATGCAAATGATTAAATGCATATAAGTACAAGTACGAAACTTTAAAAAAGTTCCTTTTTTTGTTATCTGTGGTAAGGATGGAGCATGTTTCTTTTCTATAATAAGTTGGTATGAACAAATAGTGTACAATTCCACCTATTGATGATAAATGCAACCAAATCCAACAATGACATTTCTTACTAGCTAAAGAAGTTATAGAACCAAATAATGATTTAAATACTTCACAAACTCACCTACTTATACAACCAAACCCTTTTCCACCTACCAGTCCAACTTCTAAATATGATATAGCCTACCATTAAAGACCAATTCAAAAGCCATTAAAAAACACGATCTACTTTCTCCGAATATTATGTGTTTATGACCAGCAGATTGAAATTATTTGATTTTTATCCAAAGATTACATATTTAATACTACCCGACAAACATTTATAACCAATATTTAAAGATAGGGTTAGAAGAATTATATACCCGGATGGCATCGAAGGGGCGTGTTTTGAGACCACATGGAGCTTTGATGGTGTTCCCATGCATAGGATCGCTAACCCATGTTACAATTTGCCCTGCTCCACGCACTGCCCTGATTAGATGTGGAAGCTTAACTCTCATGTTTTCAGCTCCCATCCTTGTAATTATAGTTATTCTCCCTGCTTTGTTTTGGGGATTCAAGATCTCAATGAGTTTAACAAGCTCATTTGGATCCATCTTATCACTTACCTGTCGATGTATAAAAAACATACTTCAATAAAGCAAATAAAGGAATGAAAATCAAACACTTCTAATCTAATATGCTTGCTCAAGCTTGTTTGTAATATTAAAAAAAAGTGCAATCGGTTGATAAGAATCATGTTTGAACCTTAATTCCCAGGGGATTAGCAACTCCTCTTAGAAACTCAACATGGGCACCATCCAGCTGCCTGGTTCGTTCACCAACCCAAAGCATATGGGCAGAGCAGTCATAGTAGAGCCCCGAGGTTGAATCCAGCCTAGTGAGTGATTGTTCATATGGCAATAACAAGCATTCATGAGAAGTCCAGAATTCAGTTGTTTTCATTATGGGATGCTCCACAGTGAGTCCAGCAGCACCCATGAATCCAAGAGCCTCATCGACTCGGTGAGCAAGCTCTCGGTACCTGCCATGCCAACAACAGGTTTAATTTATCCCATGGTACACCAAAGATCAACACAAGTAGAAACTGCAAACATATACTGCAACAATCTATGTATCTGGCTCCAAGTTAAATACTGCAAAAATTAGTAATACATTAACTACTTCTTTTATGCACCATCAAGTTTAGCTCTATGTGTGCACAGTTATATAAAGTACACAAATAGGTATGCAATCTAAAAACATCGATTGCGCAGCGTGTCTTTTCAGCTCTGTTGCAGAGACACAGCTTTGTGGGAAAAAACAAGATGGACATGTGATTTCTCACCATTAAAACAAGTGAGTTACAGCAAAACACACCAGTCGATTAGAATTTCCAATGAAATTTTCCAAGTCGTCTTTGTGTGAGACATGTGACATGTACTATAAATCTATAACTATCATTATACACACACAAAAAAACATGTTGATTTCACATAGAGCCATGTTAGTTGTAGAGCAAAGATGAATACCTTTTTTAGCAATACTTCAATATGAGAATTTGTCAAAATAAATGTACATAAAAACATTTTTCAGTTAAAGCAAATCCAGGATTTTTCTTTGAACTTATTCAGACAAAATTGACCAGGACAAGCTGTACTTTTGAAGTCATCATCATCATTTATGAGATATAACAACCCAATGCTAATCACCTATGATATGTATCACAAACACAACTACTTTTCAATTATCAACTTACCCTATTAATAAAAATGGTAGTAAACAAAAAACAGTTCTCATTTAACATTTATACAGTGAGTTGTTAAGACTGTGTGCATCTACCCTCCCCATACCTACTAAATGGTAGTAAGTTAAACCTGGAGAAATGAATACCTATCTCCTTGCTCGTTGTGGTCTGTGAAGTCTAAATTCCACTGAGTAACCCTCTGCATAGCAGCATACCCTCCCGTGGCAAATGATCTCAGGAGATTCAAAGTAGCTGCAGCTTGACAATAAGCTCTAATCATCCTCTGTGGATCAGGAATCCTTGACTTCTCATCAAAAGCATCCCCATTTATGTTATCCCCTCTGTAACTCGGCAGCTTCACACCGTTCTTCTCCTCAAACCCATCGGATCTCGGCTTCGCAAACTGACCCGCCATTCTTCCCACCTAAACAAACAATTCCCAATAGATTAATGCTAATACACACCACTTTCAGGACAGGATGAAATACAATGAATATTGCTTGGATTGTGTCACTTCATTTACATGTTTTATGAGAACAAATTTTGAATGAAATTATTTGGACGACTAAAGGCCTTAAGCTATGAAATACATATATAAGATGACTGACATGCCTTATATTTTTATTATTTCATCTCGAAAACTAAACTCGCAAACAAACTCTAAAAGTACCTTGATAACAGGCATCTGGCCACCGAACATCATGACGACACCCATCTGAAGAATGATTCTGAAGGTATCACGAATATTATTGGCATTGAACTCCTTGAAACTCTCAGCACAATCTCCACCTTGCAAAAGAAATGCATTTCCCATAGCAGCCTCACCTAGACGCTCCTCCAATGTCCTCGCCTCGCCTGCGAAGACAATAGGTGGGAACGTATCCAGAGTGAGGAGGACCGCTTCAAGGTCCTCCTGACTCGGATATTCGGGCAGCTGGAGCGCCTTCTTGGATTTCCAGCTGTCCACAGTCCACTTCCGTTGTCCCACATTTGTGGTGGCAACGGAAGAAGATGATGGTTTGAGAGAATTTTCTGAGACGACAGGGTTGTTGGAAGCGTGGACAGCTAGGATATAAGGCTTGGTCTTGGACCCGGGCCTGGTAGGGTTGGTGAGAATGGAATAAGAAGAAGACGGTGATTGGTTGAGTTTGGTGGAAGAGAGTAAGGATTTGGTGGGAATGAGAGAGTTAGCGGTGGAGATAGCCATTGTTAAGGGTTTTTTCTTGTTAGGTAATGTGGCTTACTCACATGTGCCTCAATTGAGTTAGACAAATAATCACTGGGGTTTTATAAGAGAGCTAATGGTATGAGCGCATGAAAAATACATTTTTCTAATAAAATAAAAAAAATACTTGAAAAAAAAATCTAATATATAATAATATATTTATCCTTTTAAGTATAAAAGAATAATATATTTATAACTAAAAACATAAGAAAATTGAAGTACCCCTCTCCATTACCGGAAATATTCTTATTCAATCCCTCTGTAGTCATGGCTCATAACAGTTTTACTATACTATATTAAACCATATTAGTATATTTATAAAACTATAGAATAACGATAAAATGCAATTATTATTTTTATTTGGCACATTGCTTATAATTGTTTTATTTCTTTATTAAATTAAAAATATTAAAAGTTCGTAATCATTTATTCTTATTTTGCATCCTACTACCTATTCTACACCATTATTTATTTTCAACTATCTTCTCTTTATACAGTCTGTAGCCCCACTAAAAATAAAATAAATTCTTATGTAAAAACGTGTTCTTAAGTTAGGGATATTTTAAAAAAAATAACAACAAGCTGAGAGTAACCATGTGACTGCTCTTTAGTCCTAACTCCTACTTTGTTTGTTGGATCGAGACTAGAGACGTAAAGGGGATAGGTTGTAGGAGGAGGGGGGCCTCTAGAATAATATGTTTATTGAATGTAATATTTATGTATTAACATATTTTTTTTATTATAAATAATCAATATATCATTCATTATTAATTTACATTATTTTTATGAAAGATTTAATAATAATAAAAAAGAAATGGTAAATAATAAATCAATAGTGTATGAAATTGTTATAATGAGAATGCATACATTTCTTTTCCTCATCTTTATTTTAATGATGAAATGAATTAGGGGATGCCAAAAGTCAAATTTTCTTGTTTTGTTGATCGTTTTTTATTATTTTTTGGGTACAGATGGCTCGGTGTGCACATAACCCTGGCCCAGCTGAATAAGCCAATTTCAACCTTTCTTTCACAAATTTTGATTTTAGTTTTTCCTTAAAATGTTTTTCTATTATCGATCAGACCTTATTTTGTCAGGGGGGTAATGTACAAATTTATAAAATTCTAGGATCTGCATACTCACTTCAACTAATTTTTTCTCATAAAAAGCCATACAAAACAATGAGATTGAGAATCGAAGAGGTGAGAAGTTATAAAAAACATAAAAGTGCATTTTCTAAAGTATAAAAGTATGAATCCAGGATTTTATAACTCATGTCCCACATTTTAAGTTTTTAATCAATTAAGGTAAATTTAGAAGGCACATTCTCATGAAAAAAAGAAAGAAAAAACGTTAAGGGTTAAATACCATGTGTTTCACTTTTCAAGGTGAAAATGAAAACTTGTTTCTTTTTCTTAAACTACATAAATCATATAAGATAGAAGGGGTTGGTTAATGTTCAGTATATTAATCATTTTATATACAAATATTTTTAAAAACAAAAAAAGTGAGATATATGCCATAATTATAATTTTAGTGATTTGAAAATAAATTTATTTCTTGATACGAAGAGATATTATATTCTTATTAAATAAATGTATTAGTTTATATTTACCTCAAAATAAGGAATAAAATCCTGGCTTAAATTTTGTACTATTCAAAAAATGAGAATAAAGTATATATTGGAAATAAGTTGTCTCTTCCAGCCAATAACATTGTGACATGTGTCATATTTAACTATTTTTACAAAAAATATTTCTAAAAACTAAATAAAACAGTACACCACTACCCATATCATATTCTTAGGGCTTTGAAAAGATAAGTTATCTCTTAGTATGAGGAAATACTTTATTCTCTTAAAGTATTAGTGATAATTAATAACCATTATATTATAATGTACCAAAAAATAGCCATATGATATTCTTGATTTACATATACATTTTTTATAGTCGGTTTAATTCCAATATCATTTTAAATATCTTATATGCATATATAGAGGATAAATTTAATATATTGCATTATAAGTGTACATTATCATTCTTATGTATCGTTTTAATTTAGGAGTGAATATCTATTAATACATGAATATGAACAATAAGCTAAGTTGTCAATGCCAAAAATCTTTGCACCATTGGGACAAATATTTTTACTCATAGAAGATTATTATCAATGTAGTTTTTGTTGATCTAATATCTATACAAAATATAATAGTATAACGGTGAGTTTTTAATGAAATATAAAACTATAAAATTAATATGTAAAAGTTAAATTTAGTCCAAACACAATAATGAATAGATTAAGTGGAAATGGTTTTTTATTTATTATTTTTCAGTAACAAAATACTTAAAGATTCAGATGACAAATATAATCTCACCTTCTTCTTTTTTGGGTATATGAAAGAGAAAATGAATGAACATAAAGACTTGCGATGATAATGTGAAAGGAAATTAAAGAAAGAAAAGGATAAAAATTAAATTGAGATGTAAAAGGTGATATGTAAAAAATGGTAAAAATATAAGAGCTCATAACATATTTATCAAGAACACATTGGACTATTTAAGGCATCGGTCACCAAATTATGAAGGATTAACTTAGCTATATCTGGAGTCAATATTGGGTGACTTACTTTGTGAATTTGTGAATTTGTGAACGTGGTATTTCTTGATATATATATATATCAAGTTGAATTAATTAATCAATTTCTATCAATCAATTTTAATTCTCTTTGTACATTAGTACTTCATCCAACCATTATCTTGCCATAAAGCTATTGGGCAAGGTTCAATCCAATCGATCTTCTTTATGTCACTTATGAAATTTCCAATTATGGTCAGCACTTTCTTCTTATAATACTCCATTATGAGCATATAGACTAACTCAAGCTTCTATCTTATTTATATGAGTTGGATAGGGATTAAAAAGAGCTTTCAATTTTCACATTCAAAAGTATTAACACAAATGAGTAAGCTCATAATATCAAAACATAATCTTAATATAATTATAATTTGACAAAATAGATAGTGTCTTTAATGTCTTTGACCTAAAGATAACTTACTCTATCTTTGACATGAAAAATATATAGTTTTTTCCCTTCTAAATGGTGAAATTAATTATCTTTCCTCACGTGTTGAAAATGATAGTTTTCTTACACAAACTATTAAGTTTTTTCCTGCTTGTTTTCAACATCAATCATATTGACATCATTAGAATCCAATCATAGGTCTTCATCAATTTCCCATCCTCATAGTCATCCAAGAAGATGTATGTCCCACCCGGTCAAACGAAATCCTGTTGATTAGACTCGACTATTTGATATTGGTTGAACACGGCAAAACTCCAAGCCACCAGAACTCGCCATACTGATCGACCAACTTGACTCGCCAAAGAAGTTGTATTCTCACTTAGACACCACCTCAGACCAATACAAGAGTACACCTTTGCTATTTACCCGACACACTACTAACACCTGCTACATGCCGTTTGCAGCTCTCACTTAACCTTCTACTCCTAGACAAATGCAGTCCTATAATGTGGCTATCACAGCCTATCACTGATTATAAGTCAACTGTGCACAAAGTACAACCTCACCAAGCTGCCCGACACGCATAAATCGGCAAATTTACTTACTTGGTGCACCTTGACTGAAAAATTACAATTTTGGTACACCTTTTAAATTAATTACCGAAAAAGTGTAGTTTTTGGAAAAAACAATATCAATGTTGTCGTTTTGAACTAAACTTGGCAACCAAGTTGCCAAATTTCATATTTCTTCTTCACTCCAAAATTGGCACGAAAGGTGTAGAGTATCATATTTTATAATTTCAATGTAACTGGTCATTATGATTGCCGAGTTTGGTGGCAACTCAAATTATTGTTTTGTATTATAAAATATCACTGTTATTATTATTTGTCTCCATGAAATGTTGCAGAAGCTAGAAACAAAACAGTGAAGCAGTATTGAAGCAGCGAATCCTGTTTGATTTGCTCCAGATTCCTTATTCATGGAAGAAGAAAAAATGTTTTTTCATGCATGCTACTACGTATTTTTTTGTTTTCCTTGCTCTATTCTTTCTCTTTCAGTAGGGTAGTTTATTGCCATAGTTGTGAAATAATATAGCTTTACTCATATTTCATGTGAAACCCCTTTAGTGGTTGCTAGAAACTATTCAATACTAGTCTTCAAACCTTCAACAACAAAAAACACAAATAGGTGTTGAACCATAGACTTCTAAGTTACCTTGATTATAAATATTCAATAGAAATCGTGGTTAATGTCCACGACTTCTAAAAAAGTGAAAGTCGTGATTCACATGCACGACTTCCATGGAGGAGAGAGAAAGTCGTGCCTCTGATGCACGAGATCACAGGGAAGTCGCATTTCTGGTCTGCAGCTTTTTCGAACTCGTGGATCTCATCCACGAGTTCCATAAAAACTACACTACTTCCATAAATATTTTAAAACATATACTAAATATGTGATAGTGTAGTTTAACTACACTGTCCATGTGAATTTTCCATTATCATGCATTATTATATGTAAGTTTTAGAACGTAGCGGTTAGGAGAGTTAATTATGTACATCAATATGTCAATCGATTAACAATTTAAGACTAATGGGTATTTCTATTTTGAGGCCTAAAGCTTTATTTGACTGCATTTTTTTTAAATAAAATCATAACACACGATGAACAGTCAGTGTATAAAGTGTAAACTCGCATACAAATTAAATATGATTTAGAAATAATTAAATTTGATGAATTTGACATTATAATTTAAGAAAAATAATCTACACCAAAGACTCGGGCTAAGCCAATAACAACATATCTGGTATTTTTGCTTTAAGTTGTTAGGTAGGTTTCAGGACACCTACTCACAAAAATTAAAAGGTAATGAAGTTCAAATTCCACATGGAAAAAACACAGTTTGACGTTTCAGTTCCAAGCTAGAACACGTATAACTAGTGTTGAAGTGTCGTGTGGTGATATTGTGCTTGCAGTCTATTGACTAATATACCCTTTGTCTTCAAGCTGAAGATTTTCATGTTTGATTACATTTGGGAGATGAGTTTTAGAGGTGAAGATTGAGAATTGAGAGACTTCAAAATTATATCACAATTGTGCTTTATATTTTCAACTTTTCATTCTCTTTCAAAAAGCTTAACTTGCAATCAGATATATACAAGTCACCCCACCAACATTGGCAATTTAGGTGGTCATACTCATACAATGTTGATCTAAATTAGGACAGACATAAATATACTTATTTGCAAAAATGATATGAAATATTATTTTTGTTTACCGTAAATATAGATAGAGCAAGCTTGCAGGCCACCCTCTATATAATTGAAAAAATAAAAAAGGTACATAAAATTAAAAGATAACCTTATGTCACTTTAGAAGAAGAAAAATTAAATTACTTATAACTAATTTAAATAATTTAGCATTACACATCTTTCAAGTGGACTGAAAAATACAAAATAACACTTAATACTTAAATAATTACGATTGTAATATCCATATGCAACTTACCCTGCCTATTAAAAAAGTCTGCAGACATTTTGTACTTGTAGACTATTTTTCCCCACCCTTTTCACCAATAACTCATGATGGCTCATGGGCAAACCCCATTTTACTCGAGTCAGATTCATCTCCAATAATAGAGAGGACAGTAAAATAAAAATACATATAAAAATCAAAAGATAAATACATTTATATCTCTTTAACTTACACTGAATTACATTTTTATTCTTAAATATCCATCAAAAAATCTAACTATTCTCTTCCATAATTGAGAGAAGTGTGACTCATTTTCCTAATGATACACCCCATCTACCCACTTCCACTTCTTATATTTTCTTGCATGTTGCTTACACTTTCACATCCTCTCCTACCACCACCTATCCCATAGACTTCGATTCAACCATAAATGTCGCTAAAATATTGACTCCAATAATCACTCAAATAATTGCATTTTCTTCATTTAACTACTAGTATATTTCTAGGCCCGCCCGACAATGAACCGATTACATCGAGTATTACACCATCAAAGAGTTTAAAATTATTTTATTTCACAAAAAATATTTTGCTGAATAGAATGGTCATACTAGTTTGGATTTTTACTTTTTTGGAAAAGAAAATTGATACATGTTGAAACTTTCAAGGATGAAAGTAGATATTAAATAAAGGACGAAAGTAGATATTAAGTAAATATGAGACTAACTAAAGTACCTAAATCAAATTATGAACCAAAGTCTATATATGGTTATATACTTCTATTAATGCGCATAGGCTGCACAACCTTTTGTTTCTCTTTCCTTCTCACGTTCTGACATATTATTGTTTTATTCCTCTTCAAGGAATGTGCATTCCTCTCATCAATTTTCTTGACATTGAAAGATCATCAAATTGAAATTCATATTGTTACCTATGGATTGTATGGAGTTGGACCACTACATGTTTCATCATGAAGCATTATGATGAGGCACCTCACTCACTCATGACAAAAAAATATTCTTGTGGATCTAATATGGCAAAAGGAACGGACATCATATGGGAGCACATTTGTTGTCCTAAATATCATTATATGTGTCACATATTATGGTTAGAAGACGATATATTATTACTTATTAGATGTGTAACTTAAATGTATTTTTCAATCAATCATAGTAAGTAAGTATATAGCGTGACACATTTTTTTGAGCTCAGAAAAATATATATGGAGACTCGGTGGTCCTGCAACTTTCTCTTCACAATTAGACAACTAGTACAAAGAATTCATCCACCTACTGATCCATAATCTATTAATCAGCTAAACTCAGAAATGAAATTTATTAAAGGTGCTTGCCATAATGGAAAAAATAACTAACATACCAGCTTTGTAAGTTCAATTTTTGCATCCTAAATCACATATCTGGCAACCACAATGTCCGAGGGCTATTAATCAAGGAAATGGGGCACATATGATAAGAAAGTCATTAGTTAGTTAATGTTTGAATTTCTTAAGTATGTGGCAGACCAACTTTAATTGGATTATCTGAACTCTCAGACAATAGTGGGACACGAGTCTCAAATGATGAAATCATTACAGGCTGCAAAATCCAAAACATTGATCACATGTTATCATGTGACTACTAGTTACGATGATATATAGAATTTAATACTCACTAACATTATGCAACAATAACCAAACTTTACTCTTATTATATATGATGAAGTATATAGATGGAAGGATATCCTAATGCTCTAGAAATTGGATTAATCTTCATTTAATTTGCATTCCTTATCATTAATCTAACAATTAACATCACAATTGTCTAAATCACAAAAGGTACAATTCTATTGTCTTTTCCATAGTCGAAGCTACCCAACTTTCTTATTAATGTATCCATTCATAATCTCATCTCTCATAGTGCAACATTCTTATCTCTACTACATTGTCGCCCAACATTTAATATCATATAACATTGTGGTCTTGTAACTTGTGCGATAAATTTTCCCATTAATCTTAAGTGATGTTTTTCTATCATATATGACACTTGATGCACTCTACTATTTCATCAACTCCACGTGAATCCTACGATTTACATCTTTTTATATCTTCCTCAAATTCCTTTGTGTTGTATGATTCAACCAAGATACTTAAATCTAGTTAGTTATGGTTTGATATGATCTACAATTTTTACCCCTATAATAGAGTTTGTTTACATTTTGAAAAACTTGAATTCTATGTATTCCATCTTACTTTAGCTTGTACAAAAGTCACATACTTCTAAAGCATATGTCTACATTTCTAGCTTCCCAATTAAGTCATATCTTGATTCTCCAACTCAAACGTTATCATCTACAAAAAAAAATGCATTATTGCACTAATTATTGGAATTGTTTGATAAACACATAATACTAATATAAATAGGTGGACCGATGTAATCCATTCGATTCGATATATCTCCATCAATCGATCATTGTAACAAGTATACAAGAACTCTCCTTAATGATCTATATGAACAGAATGTCATGAAGATCAATTCTATGACCAAAACATCAATTAGTGTTGAACGGTTAAGGCACCATAACAAGTGCGTGAATCACATTAACTGTTCCTTCTACATCTTATTTCAATAGAATTGTTGCTGGCAGTGTGAACTGAGAAGGTAAGAAATGGTTTACCAAAACTCGTCTTTAAATTTTCTTTAACCCACCATTGGGTTCATACTTCATACCCATTTCCCACTCTTTGATTTTGCACACTTTATAGCATTAGTCACATTTTTAATTTAGTTCTACTGTAATGCTTTGCCAAAACTAGAATGACTTCATTTTTCTAAACTGAAAATTCTAGTAAGAAATTTATGCAACTATGTTGGATATACTAGACCAATAACAACTTTAAATTAATAGAAGCTTATCATAAATAACTGTATTAATTAATGTTGCAATTGGCCTAATATAGTCAGCTTGTGCTTTAATTTCATGCAAGAATTTCTCTTCCAAGGGATTCTGAAATCATAAAGAGCTGTCTTTTTCTATGTCATGTAAACTCTAAACAAAACTAAGGTTTGCAAAGTTGTTCTGATGAGGGCAATGCAAATTATTTAATTTCCATGGATACACAATTACATATCATGCATAAAACTTATAAAAAGTCTAGAGATGAAACATTAGGTACAGAAAACTTAAAAGCATTCAATACACAATGAGATAATGATACAACTCATGGAGATGGAGGCCAGAACATTTCAGCATCTTCGATTCCTTGGTAAAACCTGAACTCGAGCTCCTCTAGCCTTCCTTCGTCATCCCACATCTCATCATCGATGTCACTTTCGTCATCATAGTATCCATTCATGTCACCAGCCACAAAGTCCCAGGTCAGATACTCAGAGGACTCTGAGAAATCTTCCCACTCATCCTTCTCATAAAAGTCTGTAACAAAAGGCTCATAAACCTTCAATCTCGGAAAATTCTGCTCCACTGAGATGTTTTCAAGTTGAACACCCCAACATCCCCTTAGATCCAAAAACTCAAGCTTATGACAGTTCGAAAGAATTTTAAGAACACCTGTTGTCTTGATAAGATGGTAAGTCATTTCAAGATGCTTGAGGTTAGTCATAGTGGAAGCAATGGCATTTGCTTCATCATCTTCATAGTTCTTGCCTGCAGTATCTAATGGATGCATGTTCCGACACAAACCTTCTAGCAATTTGCAATTATTGCCAATCGTCTCTAGTGCACGGGCACCAATGTTAGTGCAATAGCTCACATCTAAGAAAGAAAGCATAGAAAGCCTTCTGGTAAATTGTTCCACTATAGAATCATTAATATTGCATCTTGACAATCGCAAAGTTTCGAGGGAGGGAGCACTGTCAAAAGAGTAAAAGGACACCACATAAGAAAGATAGCAAATAAAACACAAACCCAGCTAACACCACCTGAACTAATTCTAATACTACATCAATTTGATTTCCTAGTCCGAGATGTATTACAGAGATAATGTCAGCATATGTGAATAAAGACACTAGTCATTTAATTTAATGTGATTCTGTTTGAATTATATCCTACTTATAGCAATGAGCATAAAAATCAATGAATTATTTGACCATAAGACTTCCTCCAAACTGCAGTAAACATAAAATGACGAATCTCATCAACTGAAACTGTGATATTGTGCTTACTTTTCAGCAATGAAAATGAACATCCTCTCAGTTTGGATACACGAAACACAGAGCTTCCGAAGGGATCCTGAGCTTCTTGTGATCAGCATCTCAAGCAACGGGTCAAGTTTGTCAGGCTCACAACAGCTGCTCCACTCATCAATGTCAATCTCTTGCCAGCAGTAAGGTCCAGCTACTAAATCAGCCCATGATTTACATACACTGGGCACAATTGTCAGTCTTTCCTGGACGGAAAGATGGGTAAAGATCACCCCTAGTGCGTCCGGTATTAATTCATCCCAACTCCGAAAATCAGATGCTACTTCCATACTCTCTGCAAAAGAAGGAAATTGTGCTTTGTTAAGTTTCTCTCTACTTAGGAATCAATAACTATATGAATCTTCATATAGGAAAAGGAACTCCTCGTCTTACAAAAAATCAAAACATATAGCATATTAAATGACGGGATGCAATAGTCTTCAAAACATATGTCACAACCACACAGCATGAATAGTTCAAAAAAAGGATTCTTCAAATAAATGGTAAAGGTATTTCTTTTGGAAAGGGTTAGAAAAGATAGATTAATCGATATTTAGATTATTTTTTCCAGAAATGGAATCAAACGTGACAAATCTAGGATAGTAAATTTTGCAACTTTACTAGTTCATCTCACAAAAACACAATCTACACGAGGTTGGGGGAACAAAAATGGCAAAGCATTTTTCCATACAAAGCTAAAGAAGCTTAGGAGAATGCTAACAGTTTTATGCAGTCCAAGTCATTCAGAAACAAACCCAACACTTCAGACAATCGCTAACAATAATTGAAAGAACAAAAAGGTTCATCAAAAACTAAAGGGATGAACATTTCTCAGATTAAAAATTCAATTTTGTCCACTTATCTAAGCTCAAATACCTGAATCAATAAACAAAAGGGGTTAAAGTTATTTACCAGTCCAAAAATAAAAATGTTCATCAGAGTTTCTTCTAGAACCTGAATTATATATAAGCATTCACAGGAAAATCCACCAGATGCACTGAGAGAAAGAGAGATAAAAGAAATAAAAAGGAAAAGGGGTAAAGCAAGAACACGAGAATCCTTCACCCACCAACAACAACCCAAAACTTGAACACAAGAAAGAGGAACCGAACAAGAGTAAAGACACAAAAGCAAAACAAGGTACGTGTAGTGTAGAGAGTAAAAGAAGCAAAAAACACGGCATGAAGTTGCAAGTAGATAAGTACTTACTTGGAAGAAGAAGGAAAAACAAGCAAATGAGGAGAAGCACAAAATATGGTTATTCCATTGCAATACTGAAACTGTGAAAATTGACTGGGCTAGCCGGTTTATAAATTAAAATGAGAGGGCAACATCAAATTTTATCATTAAACTTATTTCAAATCTTCAATTCTATAAAAATCTAATAATTTAAATTAGTAAGTAAATCTAAAGTATTGAATTTTCTTAGAATTGATAGATAGAATATGAAGTAAGTTTAAAATTTTACTCTTCGAATTATATCATCTCCCTTAATAATTTGTAGGAGTAAATATTTTTTTATAATGTAATAAATGTTATATTAAAAAAAGTATTAAGTTATAAATATTTTTTATTCAATGATGAATGTGGTATCAAAATATATAATAAATGTTATTAAAAAATATATAAATAGTTAAATAAAATATATTTATACTATATATAAAGCCAAAACTTGAAATAATTACCACCATGATTATATTTTCCTATTTTGCCCTTAATATTTTTTTCTATACTAAGTGTTTATACTTCTATACTATATATAATGTCAAAACTTGAAATAACTATCACCATGATTGTATTTTTCTATTTTGTCCTTAATATTTTTTATTTGTAAAATAAAACCATATAATCCTAGATAACTATAATTAATGCACCTTACTTTAAGTTGGATATTATAATAAATACAAAAATTATAACATGAAGTACATCCAATAAAAAATATTATAATTTTCTAAAATAAAAAATATATAAATTTAATACTTCATATAAGAATACAGATCAACACATACACATGAAGTGTCCATTGTCATGCTAGTTTTTATAATGAAGCAATAAACATAAGTCTACAAATCAAATATACAACCGGTTAATAATTCAAATATATAGACTGAAAAATTATATAAATTTGTTAAATCATTCATTTTTATTATTTTTTGAATAGTTAATGATAACAAAATATAAATGATAGATAATATATAAATAATGCATAAATCTTTTCTCATATTTTAGTTAAAAATTTAATAATTAATTATTTTTCTAACCAATCATAAACAGTGGTAGATAAAATGCTACATTTTTTCTCTATAGATATTAGGGATGAGAGCACATCTGTTGTCTTACTTTTTGTATTATTCCATTTACCATCACTTTTTATTGGTTGCCAAAAATACATTTAAATTAAAATTGCAATAATTAAATATTTGTCTGACCAATAATTAAATATTTTTCTGACCAATAATATCACTCCTATCACATAAAGTGACACAAAATAGTATAACATCATATTCGCTCTCATACATATTGTACTTCCTTCCAAATTTTATATCCCTAGATTTATGTACATGAATTTAAAAATCATTAAATGTTTTAAAAAATATAGTATATTTTAACTAAAAGAATTTCTATTTAATATCTATATACTATTATACTTAAAAGATAAGGATAAAAAAGAGGTGACAAAATAATATTATATAATTCAATTACATCTATCACCGTGCGGAATTAAATATCAAACTTGTACTTTCTTCCTTCTAAAATTTCTATCCCTAGATTAATGTATAAGAATTTAGAAATCGTTGTATATTCTAAAAAATATAGTGTATTTTAAGTAAATAATGTCCATTTAATCCTTATTTACTATGCTTAACATATATAGGAACAAAATGAAAATGTAAAAAGAAAACTAAAAGTTATGAAACACATGACAAAATGTAATCAACAAGTGTTATTAAAGTGCCTGTACTATTTTGTAGTTAACTTTTTGTACCATTGGTTATATCAATTAAATTCCATCAAGGTAACTCATTTATTATATTCTGATACATTATAGACAACTTAACTAGTGTTATTAAATTCAAATTAATTATTCATTCAATCATGTTATTTGGTCAATGATCTGGACCACTTAATTGGTTTACCACAAAATGAGCTAAAAATTTATAATATTAATTAACATTAGTTAATAATTTTATACTTTAAATTTAAAAAATATTACTAGGGATAACTTAATTAATATTATTAAATTTAGATCAATCATTGATTTAATCAAGTTATTTGGTCAATGATCGGATAAATAAGTCACTGCTTGAACCAATTAATCTGCCATAATCAAAATGTTTTTATAATATCACTTTTATTTAATAATTTTATACATCAAATTCAAAAAATATTAATATAATACAAGTTCGTAATTAAACAACCAATAAAAAAATAGGTTAATACAACAAAATGCCACATAATAGTTGAATATATCATCAATTATCTTTAATGTGGAGCACCTTGTGTGGAGGACTAAAAAAAATATCTTCAACTATATGCGTGACTGAGGTTAATAATACAAAGTATAAACCTAAGATTTGCCTTTGACATTGTAAAATGACAAATGAGTAAATAAGGCCAGAGAAGAAGCATGTTTCACAAAAAGTGACAACTTGGTATTTTCACAACAAGTCGTGATTGGTTTTGTATGGGAAAGGGAATAAATATTTATTATTATTACTGTTTTTGTTACGTTATTGTTGGTTTGAGATAAAATTTATAATAGATTCGGGATAATAGATATATGTTTCATTTAGATGAAGGGCAAGAAGGTTTTTGGGTTAGAGCATAAACTGTGTGACTAATAAGACCACGTCATTAGGGGTGAGCATAGGCCGGTAAAGATTGTTTCTTACTTGATCTTAAATATATTGATTGGATTACTTTTTGAGTGTGAAATTGACCCTGGATATGAGGCTAATCCGACCTTGAATGTCAACCAAATCAGCTTTTAAACCTGAACTTTACTTGAGTCCTGATTAAATATAATGCATATCTCTTTTAGATAAAGTCTTTTCAATATTACTTATTATTATGTATATGTGGTTTGATATATGAAATGATATATATAAATATATTTTTAATCACGTACATATAATAAAAATTAGAAAATCAATGATATTTTGGGTCAAAGTGATGTCATTTGTCTATACATAATTGAATATGCAAATATAAACATGACAAGTGGGTGATTCTCAAACAAGTGATGTTTGTCTATTAACCAATCATAAATATTATCCGAATCTAATTTTTGAATATAAATCTAACTCTAGACACGATGAAATCCGGCTATAGTTGGACCAAACCGGGTGAATAGACGCGGTCTCCTCAACCCTAATTATTATGGTTTAATGTAGTCTGGGCCTGTGACAAAAAAAAGCTTGCTACAAAGACCTATGGCCATGTCATGGCTTGTTTTTCAACCACCATTTTCAACTAAGAATGAAATGTGCTCACGGACAAACTACTAAGTGTGTGCTTTTCTACGTGTTAATTAACGAAATAAACATTAAATTAAGTTATTAACAGTGAGTTAGGTACACCAAATTATTTAAAGTTTAACCTTTATTTTCTGTATAACATAAATTTTTTTAACTTAAAGTTACCTTTTGGCAAATATATCCAAACCTAAATAGACCAAGAATTTAATTGATTATAATATCAATAATAATCATAATCCAATTTTTCAACTCTACCAAACATCCTCTAAATATTTGAAAGATAAACACAGTCTTATTTAACAATCGATTTTTAATGTTTTATATTTCATAACCAACCACAAAAATAATACAGTAACACAGTCTTATTTAACAATCGATTTTATCATTTAGGATTGTGGCTTCTATATGTTGTTAATAATTCAGCTTTTGGCATTGTATTTGTGATAGTTTCCTAATTAGTCTAGTTAGTTAAGAGTTAGTTGGTTAGGATTACTATAAATAGAAGTCTAGCCTATGTGAAGAAAGTACAATTGTATTCATTGATAGTTGAAGTTAATCAATAATACAAAGAGGTATATTCATTGAATTGTTCTTTCTTGTTATCCAAGTAAACTCCAATTCTTCATTCTTCTTTTCATTCCTACTCCACTTCATTCTCTGTTTCTGTGCTGATGTTTATGCACTTGGTGTGCATAACAGTAGCTTGAAGAACAAGCAATCAAGGCAACACTATAGTCTCAACTATAATTATGCTGAAATTTATTTTCCTTTTGAAGATGTTAGTTAATTATTTTGTTTGTCGATAGGTGTTAACTATTAACTATTCATGAGAAATAAAAGTTGATTGCCTATTATTTTATGTTCATATGTCAAGTTATATAAAAAACATGTATTATTTCAGAATGATTATACCTTCAATGCAATTAAAAAATGATAGGCGTTACTTGTTATCCTTCACGAGTCACGTTTGATTTGCCCACTAGCAACAAAATAAGGTCAACAATTTAAGAGTGCAGAGCCATGTAAATGCTATGGGTAGGTTCCTCATCACATTCTCGTTCCCTCAATAGGGTTTTAATCTTCCTAAGTAAAACGAATTAAGTGCTTAAGCAAATGTTCTCTCAATAATTCTTTAACATATACATAAATTTAGATATTGAAACCATGTTTAAGTTATCCAAGCTTCTGCCAATATTTTGTTCGCTTTAAACCATATTTAAACAACTCATATATATA
>NW_017724622.1:0-25319 GCF_001865875.1 Lupinus angustifolius | reverse complement strand
CAAAACATATGTACATGGTTACGAAATGTTAAGCATAACAAACATACTTAAGAAAGAAATATAAAAGACAATTACAAAATGCTCACCCAGTATTAAAAGGTGCAATAAATAAATCTGCATCTTCTTTATGATGGATGAGATTATCTGTAATTCGTTCTGTTTTTTCCTCAATCTCATTTTTATCGTGTGACATCAAAGCGGTAAGGTGTAGAGATATGAACATCACTTTTTTCTTATTTACCTTAATAAATACATAATATATATAACACAAATGTTAGTTAATTATAACACACCGCCATGCATAAGTGAGAAGTTAAGAAACCATAATTTACCTCATATATATACATATAGCACTTGCACCTATACAATCACGTTTATATACATCCTAGACTTCAGTCATGCCAACGTATTCATCAACATTATCCCATAGACTTCCTTGGGAATTGATATAATTATCATATCATCTCCATCTTCTGTACATGCTCCATCAGTTGAGTACAATAGTTGATAGTCTTCTTGGAGCTCACATCCCCAGTAGATGGCTTTGAGCTCATATCCCCTGAAGATGGCTTAACTTTTGGTGCTACTGGGGGTAGAATGTACATTTTCCTGAAATATTCAATAAAAACATTTGAATTATAGATCAATATATATATATATATATATATATATATATATAATATGAGTGAACATAAGGTGAAAAATCATACCTTAGGAGGAATTACTTGAACAAGGTCTACTGGCCAAGCCACAAAAGTGCTTATAGCCCCTCCAACTGTGAAGATATCCTCATCAAGAGGAATTGGCAGTAACGCATTATCATCGATTGCAATGTCAATCGAGACCTTCACATGATGGCGTGGGATACGTGCATTATGCAACATAGCATCGGTCAACTTGTGCACTTTCTCAACACCCACTACTCAGGTAGTTGGGGTATTCAGGAAAAGTTTGCAAGAACTGATTCTCTGTACGTAAGTTAAAACATATAATTAGTTAACAACTAAATTAACAGCGCTTCACAAACATATAATTAGCTTGACTAATTATTAAAGAAGGCACCTATTGGTGAACATTGATATAGAAGTTCCATAATATCAAAATATTTCCTAGCAATGAGAACTATGAGACGTATCCCGTTGGAAGGTGGGCAGAAATTTGCACTATATGGAGAGTTGGACTCTCACTAACATTATCAAGGATACTAGATGAGTTTGCACTTAGAGGGAGCATAATATCATGTGAAGGAAGTCTCATAAGAGGAGTTGGTAAAGAGAGTTAGACATTAAGCAAGGTGGGCGAGGATATTCACTAAGGTGAAGACTCTTGAGTAAAATTTCTAATAAACGAGATATTCGTCTATTTTAATCAATGTGAAGGTAATTAAGGCTACTTGAAATATATTATTGTACAAAGTCTCATATTGTCCAATACTAAATGGAGGAGATAAACTAATACTATATATTGAGCTCAAGTTCATATTTATAACTTGCATTAGTTAGAAATACCTCATGGGCCTAGCCTTGGACTTATGTGTGTGTTAGAGCTTGTAATCTTTATTATATGATAATAGTATCATGATAGTTGCTCAATGCTCTTAGGGACGTAGGTACGATTGGTTAAACCTTGTTAGTAAACTCTCTTATCTTCATCTCTTCTATTTATGTATTGATCTTTTATTTGATTGTTTGTTGCCAACATTGTGTAATAATTTTTTTCATTATTAGTACATTTTTCTTATTTCATATATTAGTAGTTATTATCTCTTTAATTCTAGTATTAAACATGACCAATGAATAATATAGGGGTAGTATAAAAACTTTAACTAACAATAACATATATTAAACTCTTAAACAAATTTGCCTCTCTTAAAATGCATTCCTTATAATTAATTAAACAAATACATTACAATTTTAAATAGGTTTTTTAAATTTATTTATTTTATTTTAAATTATTACTGAAATAAAAAATACACGTATAAGAGGAGTAAACTTTAATATTTGAAATCATTTATTAATTACAATACTTATTTACATATACATGTATTCTAAGGAAAAACTTCCAAAATGAAAATATGAAAAATACATTTATAAATCTTATATCTAAAATTCAAACTTTTAATCATTATATTTCTACTTAAAATTGTTTTATTTAAATTTTAAAACATATTGTTTAGTCGTATTTGTTTTTTGGTGTCCACATGATACGATTTAAACTGTATCATTACGCTTAAGAAATTCAGTTATACTTTATTGGTTTAATTAGTCTTAATTTCTTAATAATTTGGAGAAAAAAACTTTTTTGATGAAGTATTAGTAATTATCATGAAAAGAAGACAATTGACATTGCATTACACCGGTTAGAGTACTTGGACTTATATCATCTCGAATATCATAGAAGCTAATATTATGTTCAGATTAAAATGAGACATCAAAAAATTAAGAATCTAATATTTTTCTAAATTAAAAATTTTATAAATTAAAATTTTATAAATTTATTTTTCTATTCACATTCTGGTATTCAAGACTCTAGTGCGGAAGATGAACTGATCTCCATTTAGAAGTGGTGAGTTTAGTTTCCCATTATACATTCAATGTCCTGATCAATTACATGAATCCATGTAAAAATATATATTAATGTAAGGGTTTAATCAATATTTAAATTGAGGTGGTGGAAATGTTTTAATTGAGATTTATAGCAATGTCTTAATATTTTTATCATATTGATTTCTGTGACCAAATGGCTGAATAATAATCTCTTCTGTCAAAGTATATCCAAAAATAGAAAAAAAAAATAATAAATATTTAATTTTTTAATTAATATAACATGTTTTTATTAATATAAACAAAATTTGAGATATGATTTAGTATACCATATAGTTATTTTCAATGGCTTGTATTGCTGGGATATTTCTTTTATAGTTCTGATTAATTGGTTGAATACCCTTGTATTTTATAATATATTTGACTTATAAAGAAATGTGTATATAAAAAAATACGATTGAAATAATTATGTTCAGTGGCTAATCGTCTATTATAAAACATTAGTCATCGTCTAGAATGAGAATATATATAAAAAAATTGAGACGACGTCTCTAATTTTTTTTATTATCTTATCTAATTTGTTTGTTATTTTTATCCTATCTAATATGACACCATGTAAAAAACATTAGTTTATGAAATTTGTGCACTATTTTGAACCTTAGCTTTCATATAAAGTGCCCGCAAATAAACGTCTACTTTTGCTTGTTGACGTACACCAACGTGCCTCTGATGCCCTTAAATTATGCTAAGATGCCTTGATTTTCTCTAATATGCATCCCAACCATATTGATAGATTCCCATATTGATAGATTCTATTAAATACCTATTTAAGTGATAAATGGTCAATAAAATTATCTAGAGTCTTTGTGCCGACAATTTTCTTGACGTGAAATATGATGGCATGTTCCATTAATGATAAGAGAAGCCAACAATAATGTAAGTAGATAGATAACAGAAAAGTACCTGATAGTTGAAGAGGAGTATCTCACACTTGATGAAGGATGTTAGGTATTCCAAGTGCGAAGAAGTCTGACATTATGTAGGAATAGATAAGTTGAAGAACATATAAGTGGGTAGACCCATAAACCTAATAATTTAATTGTTTAGTCAAGATGTAGTGTCAAACTCACTTGTATATTTATTTTACTTGGCCCATTAAAAAAATAACTGATCCATTGATATAAAGATATCTCATTCCCTATAGATTCTTACTCATTAGGGTTGAAAAGTGAAAGCAAAAGTTTAGTTACACTCTCCTAGTAAATTTGCAAGTTAAATATGCAAGTCTTATGTTTTTGTGTTACATTTAGAGAGTGAGCTCCCCATCGCTGGTAGATTTGCAAATAACAAAAATCTATGTTGTATAAATAAAAAAGTATCACGTTGAATAGAATAAGATAAATTGAAAAGCATATAAGTATAAAGATTGATAAACTTAATATTTTAAGATATCAAATCCACAATATATTTGTTTTTCCTTAGTTCACTAATAAAGAAGACTAAATCTCAATTTCAGGATTCAGGATTTCCATCGGGTTTACTATACATGTTGGAAAAGTAATGATGTAATATACAAACTTAGAAACAAATGTATCAATGATATAAACAAAAGATGTACCAAAGGTGTAAGATGAAAATGAATAAGCTCTTTATCTTAGAGAAGGGTACGGAGCTATATGCATATTAGAAGGTCTTAATGAATGGATTATAAATTGCTTGCTAGGACCATCCTAAGCCAAAGAAAAAGAGTCCTTATATATTTATCTCTATAATACAAAACCCAAAAGAAGCTCAAATCGTGGTGAAAATGCAAGCAATATCTCAAAGATTCCAATATGTGGGTCCATGTGCTTACGACATATATATGGATTAGCTTTAGGCCAATTTCCACTCACTAATCATGATAGTATTGATGGTAAGATCCCAATGTCTTTTACTAAGTTAATATAAAGTAACTTGCTTGGTGGTCCTTACTCCTCTAGAAGGACCAGGCATCTCAAGTACAAAATTTACAATCTTATCAATTAAACATATAATATTTAAACATTGTCGATGTAAAAATTTATATACAGTTAATATATTATCTACTACTTATTTGTATTATTTTTTTGAAAAATCAATAAAAAAAATAAGAATAATACAATGACAATATATAAAACTTATATATTGTCAATGCATACATCTTTTTCTCATCAATTAATAGGAGAGGGTAAAAATGCGATCATTTCAAGCACAAATAGGGTTAATTTGATGGTTTAGGTAAAGTATCAATGTTATATTATATATTCCATCATGAGTTGTGGAAACTTTACCTTAAATTGTCTAAGCAGAAAGTACTGTAGTTGGGCATTATTATTGCACCAAAAGTACAATAACAAAAAAACAAGAAGCTGTACCAACGTTTCAATCTTCCAATAAGAGGCAAGTGGTCCTACGTAAGCCACAGGAAATAAAAAGGTGTCATACTCTACAAGCGTGCCTAGTAATATTATTCGTTCATATCAACAATATTTTAGCTAAGTTTGTTAAATAGACGTATTTCAATACTAGTTTTTTAACAAAGTTTGTTAATTCGATAAATTAAGACTGTGTAAATTTATATTTAGTTAGAATTTGAGGTAATCTGTGAGTTAAAATTTAGATGATTATATAATTTTACACTTATACAAAGTTATTAATTAATTTAGAGGAGAGATTCATTTACTCTAAGAGTAAATTAAAAAATATATTTCATATCTTAGTTATTCAATCTATAAAAATAAAATAGTTCATATATATTTGTTAATTCAAACAATTAGATTTTCATAAACTATATAACTAAAATATATAGTAATATTTAATTATTTTTTTGAGTAAATGAATCCATTCCAATTAACTTATTAAAAGGTTATATTTTTTAGGTAGTTTATTAACTTTCAACCCTATAAAGGTTTAGGGAACTTATTTCTTAAAATAAACCCTACATCACTTAATTAGTGGCCGATTTAGCATTATACTTAACATCTCCTGCACATCTCTATAATACATTTATTTCACGCGAGAATACCAACAATTTCAATACTCATTCATACTATACTATCACTGATAATATGATGTTTTTATTTTTTGTTGCAATCAAGAGTATCCCTCATTATAAGTAAGGGATGAATTCTTTTTCCTGTGTGTAGGATTTAGGAATGATAGATATTGGTTAAACTCATGAGTTTGTCCAATAATTTATGATTTATCTATACTATATATAAAGCCAAAACTTGAAATAACTTTTCTTATGGTGTAATTTTTATTTCCTATATTGTCCTTAACATTATTTAATTTTATAATCCTAAGCAACTACCACCAATACATTAATTAACCACATATCTCACCTTAAATTAAACATTATCATAAACAAAAAAAATATAATATATAAAAATTGAATATGTAGTATCACAAAATATTCGTCGGCAGACACGAAGTGTCTGTAAACACTAGTTATATATAAAGGAAAAACATAATGTAATTTCCATTATGGTGTAATTTACTATTTCACCCTTAATATTATTTATTACAAATAAAACCTTATAATCTTAAATAACTACCACCAGTACATTAATTAACCACATATTTTTCCTTAAATTGAACACTAACATAAACACAAAAAGTAAAATATATAAAAATTGAATATATAGTATCATTAAATATTCACTGATATATATATATATATATATATATAAACATAAACTCATGTGTTTCTTTTAAACTCAGTGACGTATATACATAATCCACCTTAGCTTTTATTTATTCAAACTAACAATGTTTCATTTCGGGCACACAGAGGCTTCAAAATTAATTATATGATCATAATTATTAGTTAATTTCAAATTTATTTAATTATTTGCATTGCAAATAATATTAAAAATAATATATGCATGACATTTTCTATTTGCTCCAAAGGTTCATGGCCATATTTACAATTAAATTATAGGAATTAAGTTAACAAATAATATCACTATTAATTCATATAGTAATTTTAAGTATTATATTTCATTCAATTTTAATAAAAATAAATTTATAATTACATTTAACTTTATGGGTACAACTATTCGACATTCCAATTTATCTATTGATATTCTTCATGAATCAATTATAATTTTAAAAAACAAATATGAAATAATGTGATTGATTAAGAAAGAGGACTATGTTCAAATAATTTGGATTGCTAATAGGCTCATTCCAATGAGAAAAAATCCACTACCAGCATTTTATGCTACTCTATGTGTTAAAGCGTGATAATTGATTAAACAAGATAAATTTAATTGAAAATATAAAAAATGTATTTTTTTACTAATCACTACTCTAGTATAGATAAAAGTTGTTACAAATGACAGGATGATATATTCGGATAAAATGGAATTGACATAATCTTAAATAAAATTATGCTATATCAGTCCGAATATATCTTACACGTCCCCTTAAGCTAAAGTTTAGTAAGTTTTAAATTTGTTAAAAACAATTCCTTTCAAAATGAAAATAGTCAAGCTAATTACATGGTTTCATAAAATTATCAGAAATGTGTTGTAATTACGAAATATTTTGGTATAACCACCATGGAATGATCGTTACCGATGAAAAATGGATTCGTTAGTGAAAAACCATTGAATATAATCAACATCGGAATAATCATTAATGAAAAAAGAAATTACCATTAATGTAATTTGTCAATGGAAAAAAACATCACCAAAATGATCATCAATGGAAGAGAACTCAGTGATATAATCACCTTCGGGATAACCTTCGATGAGAAAAGAAGTTAGTGCTCATATGATTTATCACTTGGAGATAAAATATCATCGAAATGATTATCATTGGGAGGAGAGACCAATAAATATAAAGTGAAGAAAATGTATTTTCTATTGGAAGATGTTGCTATTTTTTTATTTGGACGACTTTTTGGGTGAAACATGAAATTATTAGGTTGAAGAAAAAGAAAAAAATGAATGTATACTAAGAGAAGTTGACACAACAAAGGAAAATGACTAATCGAGTTCGGCATCTTAACAACATAATAATGACTGAATAGCTCATGAAGGATGAAACCACTCTGATGTCGTATAGAAATTACAAATCTTATTTCTCAAACTCTCAAATAGAGTACATTGTTGATATATATGAGATATAATTTCTAAATGTATGTATAAATATAAGAATAAATGAACATAGAATAATAACAAATTACTAAGTGTAGTTTTCAGGAATCGAATTATTGATCTCTTAGGCTTTGTTTGGGGGTGTGGTTTTGGAGGATAAGGAAGGGGATGACTTTGGAAAGCCTTCTTGTTATTTGAAAGTTGGATGAAGGAGATGAGAAGGTTTTGTAGGTTTCTCAAACCATCTAAAACCATTCATGTGTCTATTTTTAAAGTTTTCACAATTTGAATTTTTTGGAGATAAAATATCAAAATACCTAAATATTTATAGTAATATTATATAATTATCTATTATTGTTCATTTCTCATTGTTAATTACATTTTTAACAAAAAATAAAGAATATTCTTAGATTATCAATACTTTACTCTCTACATCTAAATTTCATACTTTAGTTTATTTAGAGATCCAGTGAAACCTTACGCTAGACTAATATGATGTTTATATTAAGTATACAACTTTTAAATAATTTATTTTCCAATCAAATTAGGGTGCTTTCAGTAGTTGTCAAACCAAGGCTCCATATGAATTCCAAAAGTGAAAAGACATTAGAGTTGGATACCATTAAAAGGAAAACCTCTCAGTGAATGCACATTCAGCGCAGCTACTACATATATACATAGGTTTGGAGATTTTGAGCACAAGAATGGCTCAGTATGGTTAAGATAAACCCCTAGTTGCAGAGGTAATAGCTGGGGAAGTTTTTATAGTTGAGATGGTGGATTTCAGTGGAGGTGGTATCACTAAGAATTACATTGCTGATGCATCAAGCATGCTGATCCCTCAAATGTGAGTTCCTAATTCACCACCTTCAAAGTACATGTAATTCAAATATTAGTTTTTGTAATTAGTTAAAGTTAGAAATTAATTACAAGTATACTATATTAAGGCTTAGTGGTGGTTGTTGTAGATTAAAGTTAATAATTAATAAAAAATACTTTATATTAGCAGTGTTATTCATTCAACCGTGTTTGAAAATTTACTGACAAAGAATTAGTTTAGTAATATTAGGTCTCATTGAATTATTAGGTGCCTTAGCAAACACAAAAATGTATTTGAAGATTGTCCCGCTAAAAAAGTAACTTGGATGAAGCATTTACTCAAAAAGTTGTTTAAATAATAGTTACTTGTTTTCATAAAATAAGAATGTGGTGCACAGAGATAGTAAGTAATTTTTTTTTATATTTCAGGGTTTGTGGCTGCTCCTCCCAACAAATGTCGCTCTCAAGAATTGAACTCACGACCTTAAGGATCTAATGATGTCTTATACCATTTTACCAACGCTTTGTTGGTACAATTTTATATATTGAAATTTGATATCTTATTTTAAAAATAATAAACAAAAATTGTGAGATCAATCTCTAATTCCTAAAAAACTATACAGTCAATGTATAAAAATTATTACATTATTACAGAAACAATAAAGTTAGCCCAAATAAACTCTATCAATTCTTCCAAACATCCTAAAAGTGTTGAAAAGAAAAGCCTCCCAGAACACTTTGCCTCACAAACCTAGAAAGTTTAGAAAATGTAGTAATTCACATATACAAGTGTTCTTCAATCATATACCTCCAGTACTCCACCCAACCCAAATCACTTTGGCTAGGGCTGCAAACGTGGTAAAAGTTAGACCATTTGGGTTGTGTGAACACAATTGGGCCCTATCTACACTGTCACTATTATCCTATTTCACTCGTTCAAAGAATATTCAGCAAAGAAAATGTTCATGAAACGAATAGGGACTAGTAGTGGAAGATGCAACTCATGCAAGGTGGAGAATTAATGAATTAATATTAAAAGGTTGGAATTATTGGCACAACAATCATGGACTGGAGCATTTAATTAAACACTTTCTCAGCTTGAAACTTTGTAGAACAATATATTGTGAGTATAATATATATAAGCATTGTTAGTACAGAAATTTATATACATTCAGTATATTATCTAATATTCATTTATATTACTTTTTCTAAAGAGTTAATAATGACTAAATATGAACGTAAATGATACAGTGATAATGTATAAATCTATTAGACCATCAGTGCATATATTTTTTCTCATATATTATTTGCAAAGTGAAAATAATGTATGCATTGTTGCACTACCACCATAACATACACTATTTATATATTAATCATTACTATCTCTTAAATAAAATAGTAAAAAAAGCAATATAGAGTAATAGTGGATGATGTACCAACATGTAAAAAAACTCTTCACTTTTACACTCATTTCCAAATTCATCTACCCGTTTGTCCATGCAGGACCAACTCCAAGACTGGTTGTGCCAATTGACTGAATAAGAACCCATGGGAACAAAATCTCCTTCTCCATAACCGATGACACTCTCATATGTATATTGGTTAAGACTTTAAGTAGAGATGGTAGATAGGATGGGATGTGCAACAATTATAGATGATAATTCAAATCTAGACATAAAATTTATGAACTTATCAAGTGTGAGTCTAAATATGCCAAATCAAGTAAAGGAATTAGACATTTTGAATTCATAAATTTAGTCACAATTATAGAAACCAAATAACTACTATTTGATAGAATATGAACTATATGTGTATTTTATTTTTAAATAAAAATATCATTACAATTAATTAATTTTTTATGGTGGAAAAATGATACAAGTCTATTATCTTAGTGGGCCAACCAGAACAATATGAGGAAGAGAAAATGGTGGTCTTAGTGTGATTGATAAACATGAGAGATAGGAAGAGAGAGAAGAGAATATGGAGAAGATTATTATCATCACTTTCATTGATTAATGGAATAAGAGAAGCAACAAAACTTATATACAAAGAGTTTCCCAAAAGGGAAAATCAAAAAAACAATAAAACAGTTTTACAAATTTGAAGAAAGAAAAAAGAAAGTGGGCCTGAGAATAAAGCCTAAAGAGAAAAGAAAAACTTGGTCAACTTAATGCCTTCACCTTCTCTTCACCTTCTCTTGGTCAGGAATTCGACACTCTTGGCCATGATGTTGGAACCTTCGATCAAGAAGGAATATTGTCCAAGCCAAGCTTTTACATCTCCCCAAGTTGGGCGATGGATGTCTAAGAGACCCAACTTAGACAAAAAATAATGGAAGGGTGATGGATGGTGTGGCTTAGTGAACACAACAAGCTGTTGAGAAGAGGAGATAAGAAGGAGATGAATGAGGCCTTGCTTGATTTTCTCTCGGACAACATGACAATTTGTCTCTATATGTTGTGTCCTTTCATGGAAAATTGGGTTATGTGCTAAGTAGATTCCAGATATATTGTCACAGTATATGGAAGTAGGACCTTGGAGAGGAATTTGTATGTCATCAAACAAGTATTTTAGCCACTACACTTCACAAGAAAGGCTGTCTAAGGCCCTATACTCAACCTCAGAGGAGGAACGACTGATGGTGTTCTGTTTTTTTGTTTTCCATGAAATTAGAGATGTGCCAAGGACGATGCAGAATCAAGGGATTAACTTTCTTGTGTCCAAACAATAAGCCCAATCAGAATCAGAGAACCTTATGAGTTTTTGTGTGTTTTTGGAGGGGAAGATGAGACCTTGGGCATGTGATGTTTTGAGATAATGAAGAACCGTCATAGCTGCCTTATAGTGAGTGTCCATTGGATTGTGTATGAAAAGACTGAGTTGTTTCACAACATAGGAAATGTCTGGTCTTGATATGGTGAGGTATACAAGCCTTCCAACAAGCCTTTCATAAGAGGAAAGATCTGAGATAGGCGCTCCTTTATCATCTTGGAGCTTAATGGAAGGATCAAGAGGGGTTTCGGTAGGTTTAGAAGCAAGGCATCATGAGTCTTCTAGCAATGAGAGAGTATCTTAAGGGATCAAAGTTTTTGAGCTGAAAAGATTGATGCAAGATGTGTTTAACATTATTGATTTCATTCAAGTTGTTTCTTATGAGTACTAAGTCATCCACATAGACTAGTATAATAGTGAATGAAGTGTTTCTGCCCTTGGTGAATAGGGCTTGATTTGCTTGTGAGTGGTGGAATCCCAAGGAAATGAGTTTAGCAGACATGATGGTATGTCATTCTCTACTGGCTTGTTTGAGGACATAGAGTGATTTGTGCAACTTGCATATCAAGTTTGAGTTGTGAGTATTAAGGCCAGGAGGTGGAACCATATAGACCTCCTCATGTAAGTCAGCATGGAGGAATGCATTGTTAATGTCTAGTCGTTCTAAGAACCATTATTTACTTGTTTCCATGGCTAAGACTACTATCACAGTTGTGATTTTCATCACATGTAAAAATGTATCAAAGTAGTCAACCCTTTCTAATTGAGTATACCCATTTGCTACCAATCTTGCCTTGTGCCTCTCTAAAGAACCATCAGAATTATATTTTATTTTATAATCCCATCTGTAACCTATTTCTTATTTTCTTGGGGGAAGTTCACTAAGGGACTACGTGTCATTGAAATGAAGGGCTTGGAGTTCCTTGTTCATTGCCTCTTTCTATTAGGGACTTTTAAAGGCTTGATTGTAGGTGGAAGGCTCTTTATGAGAGGTGATTGAAAGGAAGAAGTGTTTTTATTGAGAAGAACAATGTGAATAAGATATAATAGAAGACAAAAGGTGCATTGTACTTGAAGATGAGTTGGTTGAAGCTCCTACAACAAGCTCACAGTGGTAATCTTGTAAATGAGAAGGTGGTATTCTCACTCTGAGAGTGTCTAAGAGATATAATAGGATTTTGTGTGGGTGTGATATGTGGTTAAGTGAGTATATTTGGTATAGGCAAAGTGTTAGGGTTAGTTGAGAGAGGTGAATCATAGGCAACATCAGTTGGGGGAATGTTTGGGTCTGTCATGGCAGGCAGGGGTGTATGTGTAGTTAAAAGTTCATTGGTGTTTTGGTTCAAGGAGGTTTGGAATGGGAAAATCTTCTCATAAACGATAGCATCTCTAGATAGGAAGATGTCATGGGTGTTAAGGTCATAGAGCACATAGCCTTTAGTGCCTTCCTTGTATAAAAAAACAGATTTTCTGGCTCTTGGATCAAACTTTGTCCTATTTTAAGTGATAATATTTGCAAAGGTTAGACATCCAAATACCTTTAGATGGGATATGGATGGTAATGTGTGGTAGAGGGATTGGTATGGGCTGTTGTTTTTAAGAAGATGTGTAGGTAATCTATTAATGATATGAGTGGCATGTTGGACAACAAAGTTTCAAAATTTTGAAGATAGATGTGATTGAAATAAAAATTATCTAGCCACATTCAAAATATGTTGGTGTTTTCTTTCAACCAAGTTCTTTGATGGATAATTCCCTTGGAAGCAAGGAAATCATGCATAAAAAACTCTACGACATTGTCACTTATTAAGCACATAAGCCTAGTGTCAAACTGGTTTTCTATATAGGCTAGAAAATTTATTACTTGTTGTCTTGTTTCTGCCTTAGATTTCATGAGGATAATCCAAGTGAATCTACTTTGGGTACATATCTGTTGTCCCACACTTTGTGCCACTCTATGTGCCATGGACTTGTGATTGGCTAGAAAAAACATATTTAAGTTAAAATTTAATTATTAAGTATTTTTCTGACCATTCACAAGCTCATGACACATGGAGTGACACAAACGATGAGACAATAGATGTACTCCCATCTACTTTTGTCATTAGCTAAAGTTAGAAAATATTTCTGTCCAAATATAGATGGAACATGGTAAGGGACCCATATGTCTACATGCAAAATATCAAAAGGTATAATTGTGTGTGTAGTTTTGGGGGAAAAGGGGAGTTTCTTTTGTTTAGAAAAATGGCAAATATCAAAAAGCAAAATTGCATTATTTTGAACAGGTATATGGGGAAAGTGTTTAGCAAATAACAACAACTCATATTTTGAAACATGCCCAAATCTCATATGCCACAAGGTATGATCATTAGATCCATAATTACTACTAGTTTAAAAATACAAGAATTGTGCAGATTGGCACTATTCTGTTGAAGATTAACCACATATAAGCCATGCTACAATCTAGATGAACCAATCATCTTCTTGGAATTGTTATGCACAATAATGCATTACTCATGATAAAAGGTTAGGTGGAAGTGAAGGCTGGTAATCAATTTATGCACAGAGATCAAATTGACTTGGAATTAAGGGAAAAACAAGACATTATAGAGCATGATGGTATTAGTAATTTTAATGGTTCAACACTTGGTTGTAGAGGCTTTATCACTATTAGGAAATGTGATTAGTATAGGACTAATAGTTCTTTGATAAATGAAATTCCTTAGATCATAACTAATATGATCAGTGGCCCTTATATCAAGCAGCCATTGAGAGCAAAGGTTACATGGGTATGAAGGCAAGGCTGTGTTCATAGAAGAGTTCATGTTATGATTAGAACCTGTTTTGTTTTGTTACAATAGATCCAAAATCCTTTGCACTTCCTCATTAGTGAAGGATCTAGAGTTGGATTGTCCACATCCTTGTCCATATTTGTTTTAAGATGTAGGTGTAGAAGGTCTTTCTTCACCTTCAAGGGGAAAACTCATGGTATTGTTGGCCATTTGTTAGTTTGGAAGCTTTCCTTGTTAGATTGGAAGCTGGGAGGGTAGCCATGTTTGAGAAAACAAGTATCAGTTGTATGGTTGGTTCTTTCACAACATGTGCAGAATTTGTTGCCTTGTCCCCTTCCTCTACCACCAAACATGCCACCCCTTCCTCTAAAACTAGATCCTACTATTGTTCTAAATCTGGGTGGACCATTATTCCTTTCCTGTTGAGAATTTATGGACAAAAGTCATGGTTCAGGCTCCAAGGATGTATTGTTGTATTGGCTTTCTTGTTGTATGAGCATGTAGAACAACCTGCTGATATTAGGTAGACGGTCAAGCAGCATTATCTATGATTTAACAAGTGCATATTGTTCATTAAGTCCTTGTAAGAACATGGGATTACACACTTGTACTCTCTAACATGTCTAATATTCTCAATATCTTCCCAAAGGGTTTTCAGTAGAGTGAAGAAATCGGATATGCTAAGATTTCATTGGTTTAAACGATAAAATTCACGTTGTAATACTGATATCTGAAACATGTCACCTTCTGAATATTTTTCTTGAAGATCTCTCCATACATCTGCAGCTTTATCAATCTAAGGATGGATTTGACTATACTTTCTTCAACTGAGAGTTGGATCCAGGAAAACACCATCGTGTTGCACTTGGTCTAGGATTCATACAAAGAATCATCCAAAGTAGGTTTAGGCTGCCAAGCTTGTTCTTGGATTCTAAAGCAAGCTTTATGACACGAGACCACGAATGGTAATTCTTCCCATTCAAGAGAGGGGTAACCAAGATTAGGACAAAGTTTTCATTAGGATGTAGGTAGTATGGATTATTGTGTGGGTCTGCAGAAGCGATTTGGTTTGCCATTGATTCGTGGGGGACGGACCAATGGAGAAAGAAGGAGGAGTAGCACAGATCAGAGAAATAAGATAGGGACAAAGAGGAAGAAGACGACTCAAAGCATTATTGCCCTGGTACCATCTTAGTGTGATTGATAAACATGAGAGATATGAAGAAAGAGAGAATAGAATATGGGGAAGATTATTATCATCACTTTCATTGGTTAATGGAATACGAGAAACAACAAAACTTATATACAAAGAGTTTACCAAAAGGGAAAAACTAAAAATAAAATAAAATAGTTTTAACAAACCGAAAGAGAGAAAAAGGAAAGTGGGCCTAAGAATAAAGCCCAAAGAGAAAAGAAAGACTTGGTCAACTTAATGCCTTCAGCTTCTCTCGGTCAGAAATTCGATACTCTTGGCCATGATGTTGGGACCTTTGGTCAAGAGGGAAAATTATTTAGGCCAAACTTTTAGAGTTGGAAATTGTGGCAACAAAAATCTTATGAGAGGTTTAAAGATATACCTTCCATTTTTTGTTGAAGGAGAAAATCTCAACAATGGTGACATGCACTTCTCATAGGGTGATGGTGAAGTCTCATTTTGGGGCACAATTGGGATGAGTGGTTTCCTAGAACTATAGTTAGTATTATAATAACTCAAATATCAACCAACAAATAGTAAGGATACTATAACAGTTAAAGTTGATACTATTTCTAATGTCATTAGGTGTGAAATTATTCGAGGTGTGACGAGAGAGTACCTTCCATCAATGGGGTTTACTATTAGAAATTTATAATTTATAATAAAGTTGGACATCATATATTTGATATAATGATATTGACTATTTATTTCGGGAGTTACATTATAAGTGATCTAATTACTGGTATCCCATAGATTACTAAAAGTTGATAACGGATATGGGCTTAATGGGTGGATACCTATCAGGTTAACCTATAGAGGATAATGGGAACCCTATACGTTAACACATAAGGAAGGTTATGGTCCCCAACACACCAAATCAAAATTCAGTTTTCTCCTATCCCCATCAGAGTGAAAATGCAAGTCCCAAGAGGAATCAGAGATTTGGTTGAGGAAGGCCATCATACCAAAATCCATCTCAGAAAATGCAGATAATTGAAGTACATCCAGGAACATGGATTCAGGTATAATACTATACTCTTTGTTACATATATGTGTGTGAGAATCATGAGATTCAAGATCCTAGGATTGATGTTTCAGCGATCATAAGAAATTCCCAACAAGTGGTATCAGAGCACATATTCTGAATTTTTATGATTCTCCATGAAGGTGTTTTCCCCAAATTTTGTATGAACTCTAATTTTAATTTGAGGATTTTATGTTTATGCTATCATGCCATAAAGATTAGGAATTTAGGGTTTAATTTGAGATTTTTTTGCAATCTGATTGTTGAATCTCATTATATGTCAATATATTTATTTGGAATCATATATATTACATTTTTGAGTTAAATTACATTGGCTGCACTATATATATTTAAGCATCACTATTATGTTGATTTTTGTTTCAATGCCTCATTTACGTGTTTCCTTATATTATGGTAAATATATTGCACCTTACTTTCAGTGAAGTTTCAATTAGCCTTCACCTTCACCAATTATTCACTTGAAGTTACATTTAGCCTTCACCTTTTAACATGTTGTAGAATTATGTATAGTGTATATACAGTAAAATTTGTACATGGTTTCAGACTTACAATATGCATCTAGTTTTTCATATATATATATATATATATATTGATTTGGAATTATTGTGGGATTAGATTTGTTAATCATAAAAGATATCAAATCTGAAGGTTTTAATTCTAGGATTATATATTTTTTGCAATGGACCCATATTATGTTTTTTCTTTTGTCTGGTAATTATTTTGAATTAATTGATGCAATATGTTGCCAAAGTAATCTCTATTGTCGAAATTAAATGAAATTACACAGATGAGTATGAGATTATTTATGTGAATTGTGTCCGGCCCAAAGGAAAACACAATTTGGTCAAATAATAACATACTTGTGATGATAAATATGTCATAATTATAAAGTTTTTTACATGTGAATAATAGTCGGTCCGAAGAAAGGCTAATGTTTGATAGAACTAATTGTTAATATTTGATCATTACATTAAGAGTATCACTTACAAATTGATTTCTCTATCCAAAGACTAGAAATTGATGTTGTGCTAGGTATCTTGTGATAGGTCTATTATATGAACATGTCTTGTTCTTTTATATATATTATATGACTTGTTTCTTTAGATTTGAACATGTTATTAATTCTTTGTTCTATGGAATCAATGTCTTTTACCAATGCTGCAAATTTTTCTACTCAAATCTGTAACATCCCATTACTGAATGGGACAAACTTTAAGGTTTGGAAGGAAGCCATAGAAATTATTCTCGGCTGTATGGATTTGGATCTGACACTTCATGTGGAGAAACCTATTTCCACTACGGGAAACCTGGATAAGGCTAAAATTGAGAAATAGGAACGCTCTAACCGAATGTGTCTGACGATCATGAAACGCTCTATTCCAGATGCGTTTCGGGGCTCTATATCTCAGGGTCAATGTGGAAGGAAGTTTCTTGAAGAAATAGAACAATTATTTTAATGAAAAGGCGGAGACGAGTAGCCTTTTGGCTAAACTCATCTCCATGAAGTATAAAGGCAAAGGAAACATAAGGGAGTACATTATGGAGATGTCTAATCTCGCATCAAAACTCAAGTCACTTAAGTTAGAGCTTGGTGATGACCTGCTCGCGCACTTGGTTTTGATCTCACTTCCTACACACTTTGGGCAATTCAAAGTGAGTTATAATACTCAGAAGGATAAATGGTCCCTTAATGAGCTTATACCTCACTGTTTGCAAGAGGAAGAGAGGCTGTAGAGAGATAAGGCTGAAAGTGCTCGCTTGACTGTGACCCCTCAAAATAAGAAAAGAAAGAGCAATAAGGGTGTTGCGAAAGGTCCTTCTCAGCAAAAGAAATTAAAGAGTAATAAGGAATTTACCTGTTACTTATATAAGAAGCAAGGACACATGAAGAAAGAGTGTCCTAAATATGCCTCATGGCGTGTAAAGAAGGGTAAATTTCTCACTCTAGTTTGTTCTGAAATTAATTTGGCTTTGGTACCCAATGACACTTGTGGGTAGATTCTGATGCTACTACTCACATAAGTATCACTATGCAGGATTGCCTGTGGAGCCGACAACCAAGTGATGATGAAAGATTCATCTTTGTGCGCGATGAAAAAAAAGTTTCAGTTGAGTCTATTGGAACATTTAGATTATGTTTAAGAACTGGTTTTCATTTGGATTTATTTGAGACATTTGTTGTACCGTCTTTTAGGCGGAATTTAATTAGTGTTTCCAGCTTGGACAAATTTGGTTTTTCTTGTTCTTTTGGAAATAATAAAGTTAATCTATATCAAAATTCAAATGTTATTGGTTTTGGTTCTATAATTGATAATATGTATATGCTTGATGTTTCTAGTACCACTATTGAAATACTGCAAACAAATTCACGTGGTACAAAATGAAAATTAAAAGAGAATTCAGCCACCTTATGGCACAAACGTTTATGTCATATATCTAAATAAAGAATTCAAAGACTTGTGTCAGATGAAGTTCTTGACCCTTTAGATTTATCAGACTTTAAGGTCCGTGTTGAGTGCATAAAGGGAAAACAGACAAACAAAAGGAAATTAGGTGTCGAAAGAGCTAAAGATGTCTTAGAACTAATACATACGGATATATGTGGTCCTTTCCCTATGGCTTCTTGGAATGGACAACATTATTTTATTACGTTCATAGACGATTACTCTAGGTACGACTACCTATATCTTATACATGAGAAGTCCCAATCCTTGGATGTTTTCAAGTCTTTCAAGGCTGAAGTTGAACTTCAACTTGGAAAGAAAATTAAGGCTATCAAATATGACCATGGCGGTGAATACTATGACAGATATTATAGATCTGGAGAACAACGTCTAGGGCCATTTGCACTTTTCCTTAGAGAGTGTGGAATTGTTCCACCATACACTATGCCAGGGAAACCTAGCATGAATGGTGTTGCTGAGCAACGAAACCGAACTCTTAAGGATATGGTGAGAAGTATGATTAGTCATTCTTCCTTACCAGAGTCTCTTTGGGGCAAGCTTTAAAGATTGTAGTTTACATCCTTAATAGGGTTCCAAATAAAACAGTTAGCAAAACCCCATAGGATCTTTGGACTAATAAAAGGTCAAGCTTAAAACACTTGCACATTTGGGGTTGTCCATCTGAGGTGTGGCCTTATAGACCGCATGAAAGAAAACTAGACTCAAGAACAGTTAGTTGTTATTTTGTTGGCTATGCTGAACGCTCTCGGGGCTTTAAATTTTATGATCCCACTTCAAGACTCTTTTTTGAGACGGGAAATGCAAGATTTCTTGAGGAAGTTGATTTTGGGAAGAAAGAGAACATAAGGAATGTTGTCTTTGAGAAAGAACATGTCACTGATAGTGAACAAGTTCTTGTGCCTATTACCATTCAAGGCATAAATTCGGTAATAGAAGATAATGTTCAAAATATTGTCCCTGACAATATTCTAGAACAAGAGAACAATGAGGTTTTCCCTCAATTACCTATAGAACAAGTTCAACAACCTCAAGAAGTAGAAGTGTCATTAAGGAGATCCATTAGAGAGAGGAGAAGTGCAATTCCTGATGATTATATTGTATTTCTTCAAGACCATGAGGATGACATTGGGTTAACAGAAGATGATCCATTGAACTTTTGTCAAGCCATGAAAAGTTCTAACTCTCAAAAGTGGATCGATGCCATGAAGGATGAGATGAAGTCTATGCATGATAATGACGTTTGGGATCTTATCGAATTACCTTAAGGTGCGAAACCTATTGGTTGCAAATAGATATTTAAAACCAAGAGGGATTTGAAGGATAATATTGACAGATATAAAGCACGTCTAGTAGCTAAAGGCTTCACTCAGAAAGAAGGCATTGATTATAAAGAAACCTTCTCTTTAGTATCTTCGAAGGATTCTTTTAGAATGATATTGGCACTAGTAGCTCATTTTGATTTAGAGCTACATCAGATGGATGTTAAGACTGCGTTTCTTAATAGTGACATTAAGGAAACGATCTATATGGTGCAACCAGAAAACTTTGTGTTAGTTGCCTCAAAGTCTATGGTATGCAAATTAAAGAAATCCATCTATGGGCTTAAACAAGCTTCTCGTCAATGGAATCACAAATTTCATCAAGTTATTACCTCGTATGGTTTTGAGGCAAATAAAGTTGAAGATTGTGTATACCATAAGTTCAGTGGGAGTAAATTTATCTTCCTGGTATTATGTATCGATGATATACTGCTTGCTAGTAGTGATATGAGACTATTGCATGAGACCAAGAGATTTCTGACGAAGAATTTCGAAATGAAAGATCTTGGGGAAGTTTCTTTTGTATTAGGTATTCAGATACTGAGAGATCGCTCTCAAGGTATCCTTAGGTTATCATAAGAATGCTATATAGATAAAGTCTTGGATAGATTTTGCATGAAAGACAGTAAACCAGAGGATACCCCTATAGCTAAGGGGGACAAATTTAGTCTCGAACAGTGCCCCAAAAATGACCTTGAAAGATACGAGATACATAAGATTCGTTATGCATCTGCAGTAGGAAGTCAAATGTATGCTCAAGTTTGCACACGTCCCGATATAACACTTGTTGTGGGAGTTTTGGGCAGATATTTGAGTAATCCTGGAAGGCATCATTGGAAAGTAGTCAAACGTGTTATGCATTACTTGAAGAGAACAAAAGAGTACATGTTCACTTATAGGAGGTCTGAGAATTTAGAGATCATTTCCGTTTTTTCTGGATGTTTAGACAGTAGACAATCTACCTCTGGATATGTGTTTGTATTGGCTGGAGGTGCTATCTCATGGAAGTCTAAAAAAAGACGCTTATAGCCCCTTCAACCATGGTTGTGGAGTTCATGGCTTGTTTTGAAACATCAAACCATGGCATATGGTTGCGGAATTTTGTCACTAGTTTACGTATGGTCAATGGTATTGAAAGACCATTGAGGGTTTGGTGCCTAAAGCTTTCATGAGCATGTTGCTCATATGAGTGTTGTTCCTTGGGACATAGATTCATGTATGACATTCCACTCTTTGTTTCATATATGTGTAAGAAACATGAAATTCAAGATCTCATAAGGAATTTCCAACATCTACTCCTCTTCATGTCAACCCAATATTCGAGGTGAGATGAAAAAGTACCTTATTCAGGGATAAATTATGTTATATCAACTTTATATTCCATTGCAAACTAATACATGCACATATAGTTGATACCCCTAGACACCAAAATGTTGATCGTACTCTTCTAAACTGCAGGGTGCATTTTAAAGGGTAAAGTGTGCACTAATGACAATTGAATAATGAATCAGCCACCACCATCATAATAATATGTTTGCACATATATACCAAATTATAAAGTTGTTACAATCTGAATAGTTCATCTCTCAAACAAATATCATAATGTGTGCCTTTACTCTAAAAAATACATCATGCATTTTACGTGAAATAATTGGGTTTGGGTGGCCCAGTACCAATATTCCATACGTATCACCACCATTCATTATCTAATTTATATGTATTTTTAACTCGTAAAAATGACTAATGGGTAATGGTGATATATTTGGGACCAGGTAAATATACCCCTCTCTGATTTGCCCAATTGTAAAACAACTACGATTCTAATTGTTCAACTCTATGTGCTATGTGTGGAGTATAAAGTATCTACCAAATACAATGGCTATGTTATGAATAACAATACTTGCAATTAATCCAACCATAGTAATATCATATGAGTTGAAATTTTATTGAATTATATATTTGAACTTTTCCATAATTTACTAAACACCTTACACATTAATAACTTTAAGACTTTCAAGTATCTGTGTGATTTGTCTAAGTTTGTCTATAGGGTCGTCTGTAACTATAGAAGTAATGAGTTTAATATTTATCTATATTAATATAGAGATTTATATACAGTTAGTACATTATTTATCATTTATTTATATATCTTTTGAAAAAATAATATTTATTAAATATAAATGGTGGATGATGCAGTGATATTTTGCATTCATTTTTTCCCTTCTGTAATTAAGCAGAAAATGATAAAAGAAATCCAAACTTGTTTCAAGTGCGTTTCAAATTATATTATTGTAGGTTAAATTCAAAGGTGCCACTTGGACGGTTGGATCCCGCCTTGTAAAGAAACCAGATATCTCTAAATTAAATGCACTTATGATGGGAACTTGCCCAGTACAAAGAATCCTAGTGCCACATCATGACTCCAACAAGTTAGAAAGAAGATATAACTTTTCATGGATTTTATGGCACAAAGGCTTACACAAATAATGTAAAGTTTGAATTGTATGGAGTATAAGTTAAATAACATTATTCGAGTTCCAACTTTTAACTTGATCTTATGATTGTAAAGACCAAATGTTGTAACTGAGTTTAGAAATTCAACAATTAGTATATTAAATGTTTCACTTTTACTAGCATCAGACATATTAGCTAAATATGAACTCTAGTATTCATTTTTTCCACCTACAATTATACATTAGAAAATTTATTAGTGTAACTTTAATAAATCTATTATATCGAATATAATAAAAATTTAAAGACAACTAAAAAAATTCACCTGGAATTATACTAAAAATATATTTATTGATTGATCAAAAATTTCAATTGTTGATGCAAGTATGGTCCTAGATTGTAGAAATTGTTTATCGTTGTAGTGATATTGTAGGTTTGGATAGGTGCTAGACATTATGGCATCAATTGGGTTATCAAAATCAAGAGTCAAAAGTTCTTATGGGATATCAACTTCAACACAATCATCATTAGGCTAAGATAATTTCTCATCCCCACCTTCAGTATTCATTCAGAGAATTGCTAAATTTTTGTTGTATTAGCATGATTCAGTACACACATGTTTTTCGTAACAGTTAAAATTGCACACTATAATACCATTAGAGTTTCATCTCATCTTCAAGTTCAGACTGTTAATGAATGTTGCAAACATAATTGTCAAGATTTGGTACATGTATTTGGAATTTAGAGTGTGATATTTTACCCCTCATAATAATAAAGAAGCTATACCATTGAATGTCATAGTTAATACAATATGCTTTTCATATGTCAATATGACTTCCATGTCCTTTAAATATATGTGTGTATGATTAGAAAAATACCTTATATTTGGCTAATAGACATGGCAAAACACGTCACCCGGCTCGTTTAGGGCATGCCCGCATTGGCTTAACGAACAAAATTCAATGCCCTGCCCGTTTTAAAACGTGCTAACAAGCTTGCAGGTGGTCCGCGGGCATTGTTGAATAATTAAAAAAAATTATATAATAAATAAAATAAAGTAGTTGAAGATAAAACATTAACAAAAACTTTGATATTTTATATGAAGTTGATCAAATCACATTATATTATAATTTTTTAGGGATTAAAAATCACATTACATCATAACTTATTTGAAACTTTCTTAATTTTTCCTTAAATATTGTTTGTGGGCCGCCCGCATTACCCAATGGAAATGCCTGCGGGCTTGGCGGGTAAAACGGGCAGGGCGAAACAAGAAAATGGACAAAATTTGCATGCCCTGCCCGCAAAAAAATGCGGGCTATGTGGGCGCGCCTGCGGGCAATGCCCATTTTGCCATCTCTATTGGGTAAGTTTTTCATTTAGAAAGTCGTATGTCTATAATGGACAACTTCAATTTTAACTTATGATTTTCCTAATAACATGAAGGACATGAAAAGTTGACCTGCAATGATTATTAAAAAAGTCATGTATCACCAAAAGAATTTACTTAACTAAAGCCATTTATTTAGCTAAAATATAAGTTCACGTAGTTAAAGTAGTTAGAATTCACTTAATTTGGTGTTTGGAAAAAATATCTACAATATAGCTAAATTTTGCTAAAAAAGACTTAAATTAATCATATGCAATAACTCACATGTGATGAATCTATATGACATTTTCAATATTTTTTATACACATGATCTTTGCTTCCCCAATTTAGTAACAATCAATCTTCTACCATTACATAATCCTTCAGATTGGTCTAATTTTGTTAATAACATTATAGTAGTGACAATTTTCAACTTTATTTTATGATTGGTAAGACCAAAAATTGTGTGTGAGTTAAGAAATTCTGTTGTTAATTTGTTGAATGCATCACTTTCATTAGCATCATCAGACATATCAATTGAATCTTAACTTATATATTCCTTTTCGTCAAATACATTTGTAGTAGAATTGTTTGAATTATAGTCATCTATATCATAAGATTTTCCAATTTAGTGATAATCAATCTTCTATCATTACATAATCCTTCATATTGACCTAATTTTGTGAATAACATTATAGGAGTGACAATCTTCAACTTTATTTTATGATTGGGAAGACTAGAAATTGTATGTGGGTTAAGAAATTATGTCATTAATATCTTGAATGCATCACTTTCATTAGCAACATCAGACATATCAACTGAATCTTAACTTATATATTCATTTTCGTCAAATACATTTGTAGTAGATTTGTTTGAATTATAGTCATCCATATCACATTAATACAGAAGGCAAATCCTAAAAAGCAAGCTGAGTTCCTATTTTAAAGAAATATACATGGCATTAGGTAGTGAAGTAATTTACTGTAATTGTAGAATTTAAACAATATAAGCCTAAGTCTAGCATTATAAAATTAGTGTAGATAAATTGTTTATAATCAATATTTGTTTTTGATAGAATACTTTTTTCCTTCCCTCATAAAAATATTTGCCTTTAGTAAACATAGTAAAGATAGATTATGAAGGAATTCTATATTGCTTATACAAAATACTATGACTCACCCAACATATAAAGTAGCCTTAAATATACAATGCTCAGGATGATTGTCAAATTATTTATGGTAACTTATGGTTAGTCAACTATCCATAAGTTAACAAAAATATGTAACTTTTTAAAAAAGGCTCCGTTAGTTGAGAAAAGGTAATGATGTAGTAAAAATATAGGTTGTGTTAGGTATCAGTGGTTACAATACACCTAGAAGGGGGGGGGGGGGTTGAATAGGGGTCACGGTTAAACTAGCCGCTT